>NC_081407.1:541944451-542021951 GCF_030272615.1 Cryptomeria japonica
ATATGTATCGTATTTTATTTGTGAAAGTAAATGTTTTTTTTTTTGCAATAAAAGTGGCATAGCCACTAAAATTTATTATATTATTTTTAAAATGATTATACAACAGGTTCAAAAAAAGGCATACCGGCAGGAAAGAACCCGCAAGAAAACCTCTGGTTGTCACCTTGAGAAAAGAAACTATACTACCCTTACGAAATAGGAGGATCCTGATGACCCGAAATCTCACCCATACCCATATAGATGCCCTATGTACATAGACCCCATAGGGCATATATCTCAACTGATTAAAAAACTCAGTTGGTTACAAAAAGCGGGGCTGAATTGCCAAAAAGTTTACAACAAGAAGAACCAGGAGCCTATCAACTGATAACAGCAGCAAGATATAAAATGAAGAGGAGCATGCTAAGATACCAAGAAGTGAAACCAAGGAGGACCAAAACTAGAATAGACCGGAAATCTCCAACTCCATAGAATTGAGAAAATGAGAACTATCCAAAAACCATCTCATAAACAGCCTGCAAAAAATATGAGATATCTGCAAAAGGTGGGAACAGTTAGTCCAAAAACCAATTACTTGAGCTTTCCTTCGGAGGAGAAGGTCGGGCATCATGAGGAACCAGTGACTGTATAGGGATCGTAGGGAGAGGAGTCGAAAATGAAGCAAAACATAAATTAATTAGAGCATGAAGACCAACTAACACTTCCCGTGCTCTGACCAAAACCTGGGGAGATATAAAACCAGACAAACTTTCCATAGATTTTAGAGCTTCATCAATAGTGTCACAGATCAGGCCCATTCTAATTTCAAAGAGCAAATGCCCATAGTGCCCATCTTCCAAAAGATTTTGAACAGAAAGAAATCCCCCATAAGGAAGAGTACCCATATCAAAAATATAACTATCCAAAGCTGACCCAAGATGATGCATATCAAGCATTGGAGGTACCACAAATTTTGATGCAATAAGCTGGACCAGAGTCTTATCCCATAGAAGATCATAACATATAGTAAAAAAATGAGACAAAACTTCTGAAAAAGAGATAAAAGAAGGAGAGAGCAACCAACGATTACCCACCACCCTACGAATTTCAGACTCCAACTCCAGATTATGCAAAACAAAAACTCTCCCAAGCTTTTCAGAAACATAACCATAGTTGTCAACAATGTCTTCCTCAGGAGTAGATACTATAAAATGATAAGTCAGAAGAATAAAAGACATGAGGATTATTTACCTTTCCCTCAGAGAGAAGAATTCCTTAAGATACCGTCGATACAAGTAAACAAAGACATTTTGCAGCAGAGTTAATATATAGCCAAAAGAAAACTAAATTGATTGGCCACCATACACTGTAATGAATGTCATATGTGTGAGAAGCCAAGAAAAAACATGCTGAGAAATGCATCCTGATCGATCAAATAAAAACAAAGGCCTATAATAATGTAGCCACCTTTCATAATAATGAACAATCCGCTCATGTGAAAAAACATGTCTCCAAAAAATCATTGTAAGAGATGCATCTCGGGTGAGCCACAAAATCATTAAACCTCATAATCACCTCTGTGAGAAGTACCATACTATCTCCACTGAAGCCAATAAATGGTACAGCAGTAATCATTATATTGAAAGCCAATGCACATCACAATTAATCAAAACATGTATTCCATATCCCATGTATGAGAGCAACCTCGAAAAAAGCTAATGATAAAGCATGCCGCCACTCTCAAAGCATTTTGGAGATAAAAAGAACGAAATAAAACTAATAAACATAGTCTCCCATAATGCTTATGACAGCTCACAACCACACTATATATATGGCAACAATTACCATATACAGAGTTAGATTACCAGCTGAACATAAACACTTCTTATAATAATGCATGATCCGCTTATGTGTTAAAAACACATTTCCAAACAATCATTTAAAGAGATGTATAGTGAGTGAACCACAAAAAGCCAATAATAATTAAACCTCACAATCGCCTCTATGAGAGGTACTGTACAATCTCCCCTAAAGCTGATAAACAGAATCGGCAATAATCATTACATAGAAAGCCATGGCCCATCACTTTTAATCAAAAAACATGTGGTCAAAATCCCTCGCTTGAGAGAAACCTCGAAAAAAAGCTCTGAGAGAAAAATCACTTTCAAGAAGCTTTTTTGAAGATAAAAATAATGAACCAAAGCCAATAAAGATAGTCACCCTTAATGCTTATGACAGCTCGCAGCCAAACTATGCATCTGACAATTCACATACAGAATCAGATTACTAGCTATGCATAAACAATAATAATGCCTATCCGGACTGGCAATAGAAGGAAATTTATCAAAAGTCAAAGACAAAAAGACCACAAGATTATTGCAAGAATTCCAAAACTGAAATAGGAATTTCAACAGGGCTTATATCACGAAGAATAGCATTACTATCAATAGCAAGATTAGCTAAAAAATATGCTACTCGATTAATTTCTCTATAACAATGAGTAATGAAGAAAGAATCAAAAGATTCCAATTGCTGAAGGATAAGATCAAGAAGATATTGCAATTGCCAACAATGAGATTTCTTTTTTAACACACTCTGAATGATCACCAAAGACTCCCCTTCAATAATGAGGTCTTTAATACCAAGGGAAATAGCCAATTCCAGACCCAAAGACAAAGCCTTAAATTCAGCAAAGTTATTAGACTGAATACCAATTGCATGACACCTAGCATGAACAATCTGAGTGTGATGGTCAAAAATCACCATACCTACCCCAGCTAAACCCAGATTTCCACGAGAGGCACCATAAAAGTTCAATTTGAACCTACCAAGAGGAGGTGGTTTCCAAGATGCCAACTTTCTTTTATTTAAAACAACACCTTTTCTCAAAATTGAACCATGGGAAGGAAGAGCAGATAGCATGCTCCAAACTCTAGTCACCCTACTATCCCAATGAGAAAAAGAAGTGAGATTATCCAAGTTCCTACATATATGCAATAAGGCAACCTCAGAAATGGACAATTCAATCTTTAGTAGAACCTCGGGGAGAGAAGAGCTAGTATTTCTAAAGATCCTGTTATTACGCTCTAACCAAATATTCTATATTAAAATAGATGGAGAAATAATCCATAAACATGCATAAAAGGATGAAGTAAACAAAAGTGGCCAAGAACTAAAGAAGGTAATCAGGTCATTTCCCATAACAAATGTCAAATTCAATTTATCAAACAACCACTGCCAACATTGATATGCAAAGTCACAATGTAAAAAGAGATGAGAAGAGGATTCCAAGTGTTTATTATACAACACACATGTGAAAGCAACCATGATACCCAACCTATCCAATCTCATGCCTGTGAGAACCCTATCTTGAACTGTCAGCCAAGCAAAAGCACCAGCTTTTGGCAAACAGGCTGAATGCCAAAAAAATTTATACGGCCAAGCAGGGTGGTCATTATCCTTCATGAGGGAATTATAACCATCCCTCACCGTATATTTGCCAGAAATATTCTTAGTCCAAACCAATTCATCCCCAACATCAGAAAGGATAACCACCCTCTCACTGAGGACCTTGGTATACTACAATTTCAAATCATGATCAATAACCAAAAAGTCAATCGGCTTCCATTTAGCCAATCTCATATTTCCACTATAAATAATGTCAAAGTAATCTGCCACCGAGGTGCCCCAAAGGGAAGAAAGAATGGATATCAGGGGGGACTAATTCCTTAGACTTCGTAATGGAGGGTGACCATTCTAGCTGTCATCCCAAAATCTGATCTTAGTGCCTTTATGTACAACCCAGGAGAGATTAGGCAAAATAATAGATCTATATTTACATATGAAGTTCCACATAGCAGAACTTGAAGTTAGATTTGAAATCTGGAAAATATACTCCCTAGGACCATTATTAAGATATTTAGCAAACATAATCTGAGTCTATAAACAATCGGACTTCTCATACAAATTCCAAACCAATTTTGCCCCCAAGGCTAAATTTTGTTTTTCCATATTTCTGATACCAATACCCCCTAGGTCCTTCAGTAAGCAAACTTTATCCCATGCCACAAGAGCAAGTTTTTTCCTCCCATCTTTATTGCTACTCCAGAGAAAAGACCTTAGAGTATCCTGTAAGCTTACCAACACATCCTTTGGAGATCTTAATACTGACATAAGATAAATAGGAACTGCATTCAACATAGATTTAATGAGAACAATTTTTTCAGCTAGATTCAACCACCTATGATTCCAAGAAAGGATTCTCTTTGAGATGGCCGAAATGATTTTATCCCAAAAGCTAGAATTATCCTTTTTGATAAAGAAGGGTATACCTAGATAAGTACATGGAAGTGAGCTAGGATCAAAACCCAAAAAAGCCAACAATCTAGTTTGGATTAATTGCAGGGTGTGAAGAAAGAAGATTTTTGACTTCTCAAGGTTTATTTTTTGACCTGCAAAGGAGGCATAATTCTGAATAACTTCATTAATTTGTGTAAATCCAACAAGAGACAAAATTTCATGTGTAATGTTGTAAAACATTTTATTGTGTCACTTGACACGTGTTGATTTATGTCTTGATTTTTGAATTGTCTCTTGGAGGGAGTTGTTTTAACCATAGCTTTTTCAAATAATTTAATGTGGTTCTATATTTTCCTTGGGTAGAGAATCTTTGGGGTGGTCAACTTTGGTTTGACCCGAAAGTTAACTTCAGATGGGTTAAAAAGGGGTCAAATGGACTCCTAGGGGTAGTTTAAAGGTGTTTCCTAAAGCCCATGAGGTATGCCTATTAGTTAGGAGTGTTTTTAGGCATGTGTCTACTCCCATGTGACTATTTAGTCATTCCAAAAAGTGGATTTTCTAAGATGTGCGAAAATTCAAAATTAGAAGGTGCCATCTAGGTTAGAAAACCTTCCCTTTTGATGAGAGATCCTTTTTGATCTTTTTCTTACTTTTTTCTTTTTCAATTTTTAGAAACCTGTGAGAACTCTCACTGAGGTCTTCTTAGGCAAGAATGAGATATTTTGTGGGTAATCACCCACTCTCCATTTTTGGAGACAATGCAAGTTTTAAAAGAAAGGAATTGGTATAGGAATTGGGCTAAGTGTAGAGAAACAAGGATTGTGGAATTGGGTTGCTCATCCTCAACTAGATCTAGCATACCTTTGGGCAGTTTGAAGGTTGGGTTAACTTCTCTTTGTATTGTTTTCATGTTGCATGTTATGTTGAAAAGATTTGCTTGTAAGAAAAGGCTAGTTTCTTGCATTTTCTTTTGTGAAAATTATTACGCGTTATGTCTTTTATTTCTTGTATGCATTCTGTGTTTAGGGAGTAACCAAGACCTCCTGGGAGAGAGGATGGTCTTGTGGGTGGTAGAAGTTCGACAGCCCTCGAGTGAGAGGCTCTCGTTATGAGAGTGATCTCAAGGGATATTTATGTGACCCTTGCTGCATGGCTTGTTTGTGCTTTTGGGGGTCATAAGGAGGTAAATAAGGCATGAATGTCTTGGGGGGCATAAGGATGTGGGGTTATTATACTTATAATATATCTTTGTTTGCCATGAGGTGGCTTTGTAATTTGCCATAGTTGCAGTCTCCTCAAGGTATTTGGTCAACTACCACTCGTGTAAAATCATCACATTGTGTGGTGCAATGTAGCCTTGGTTGGGAATATGATGTTGTGTTTGTTATCTCTTGTTTGTTGTATTTGCATGTGTGTAACCTATCTAGGGCTTGGTTCTCCAAGCTTGGGGGTGGCTTCTAGTAAGCCTAGGCTGGGAGGTGAGCACTCCATGGTCATAGCCCTTTTGATTTATTTGCAGGTTGTTGAAAGAAGAAAAAAGACAAGTAGAAGATTGCTGGATTTATTGTTTGTAGAAAAAGATTTGGGAATGAAATATTTTATATTTTAAAGTACAGCAATGTGAAAGGGAAACTATATGTTGTAATTACTTGGAAAAGAAAATGTATCTATTTTAATAGAAGTCCTCATTTAATAGAAATGAGGGACTAGTTTGGGTATTTTCTCCCTCTTGTAATAATGTCTATATTGTATTCTAAAAATGCCTTAAATAAATGCATTATTTCTATTAATTTATTATTGCATAAATGAAATGATTATGTTGGGTTTTAGCTTGTATTGTTCTTAAAAAGTTTAATGAATGCATGCATGTTACTTTGAAAATAAATATTCAGTTTATTTCCTATTTGCATATCTCTAAGGATAAATTCAAATGATTCTAGATAAATAAAGTTGCAGAAATTAAAATCACATATTTATTTGCAGAAATTAAAATCTACAATTAAATGATCTATCTAATTTAAATAATCACATATTTATATAGTTGTTGTTCATATTCATTTAACTCTGTTAATTACTTATTTGCAGAAATAAAATCTAAAGTTAAATAGCCTATGTAATTTAATTAATATCCTTTTTATTTTAGATGTTGTTTAAATATTGAATTTTGTCATTGGTTTAAAATAAATCTAAGGTTAAATAATTTATCACAGATTTTAGCAACTTGGGATTTAAAAAAAAGAAAAAAAAAAGACCTTGATTTAAATCTCAGGATTATTAATAATCTGTTATATATATATATATATATATATATATATATATATATATATATATATATATATATATATATATATATATATATATATATATATATATATATATATATATATATATTTATATATATTTATTTATTTATATTTATAGTTATATTAAAATATACTTTTATATATATTATAATTATATATATATATATATAATTATATATTTTTTGTAAAAAAAAAATATTACAAAAACAAATAAAAAAAATTTATATTTTTGAAGGACCTTGGAAAGGGGCTCGGCCCCTGCAGATGTCCCCGCAGGGCGGCCCCCCCTGGCACAGTGGGCGGAGACCCCCCCAGCAGCGGCCGCAACCCACAGTGGGGGGCTTCGGCCCCCTCTGTGGGCGGCGCCCCACAGCGGCGGCGCTGCCGGGCTACGGGCCGTGTCCCACAGCAGCGGCCTAGGCCGCCTCTGTGGGCCGCGACCCGCAGGCTCGACAGTGGTCGTCCCTGTGGGGAGCCCCCTCCCTCTTCAAAAGAAATTTCGGCTGCCTCCACCACTGTCATTCGCTCGGCCCCCTTGCAAACAAAAAAATATATAATACGAAACCCTAACCAAGTTTGGGTTAGGGTATTCAAAAAATAGAGGTAATAAGAAATGAAAGTAAAGAAAGGGCATATTTAATTTATTTATTATAGTTAGGGTTTTTATGGGTAATTTGTTAATAATGGTGGTTAAAGGAAAATTTATAAAATTTGTTATATATATTAATGAATTTTATACTTTTTTATATATATTAATGTTTATTATAATTTAAACATTTAATAATAACGTTTGTTAAGGGCATATTGTAGATCTAATATTTTATTAGGTGTTTATAATTTATAAATGTTTCTAACAAACATATGGGTATATTTAAATAAGATGTTTAAATTTAAAATACTTATGAAGTTTAATCTTTAGAAATTTTATATATGTTTTTTTATAAGCATATAGGAATTTAAATACTTGATTTTGATGTTTTAAATTTTAAAATTCATTTGGGGGTTTAACTTTTTAGAGATTATAATAATTTCTTTTGTAAGATATTCGGCCATAAGGGATTATTTTTAGTCCACCCAAATTTAGGCAAGTCCAGATTTAATTTTCTAGAGCAATTTCCACTATGGGGTTATTTGGCCCTTAGTCGAGATTGAAAGACACATTTTTATTATTGTTAAATTGAATAATAGGTTTTAATAATCTTCCTGCCAGGACTAATTAATTTAGTTCCTAAGTAATTAAAAGGTTATTGGAAATTATTGATTTAATGAATTAATTTATTTATTTAATGTGGGATTATAATAATTTCCTCGGAAGAGAATATCGTGGTGGAATTACATATTTTCAAAAATAAGTCCAAGACCTAGATCTTGCGAACTCTTTTAGCCTAGATGGAATCTTATACTAAATAAAGCAAATAACATTTTAACGTTTGACACTTCAATTTTCAATTGTTCGATAACTTAATATTATTACGTTAAAATCATATTAATAATTAATTTATAGACGCAAGATTTAATCGAGTATAAGGAGGGATGTATTATCACGGACAGAGGAAACTTTTTAGGAGATAAATGATTAATTTTGAATCAAGTAACTATATTAATGTCTATTTAGTAGAAACGGATCTAATTAAGAATTATAAATTGCAACTGTAACAAAGGGGACATTCGATGTGAATATATTATTGTCCTTATAAATTCATTTTGTTCCGTTTGATTATAGGAGTTATCGTAAATTGTTATGTTAGGAATATCCTAACTTTGTTGTTTAGGAGTTTCATAGAAACCTAAGGCTTCTAGATAAATTTATTCTATTCATCGCTCACGGTAGAAAAAATGTTTTATTATAATTTAAGATTCCGCTTGGAACAACCGGTTAAGTTGTCACATCTAATTAAGCATAGGTTGCATGTAATTAAGTGTTCAAAAAAAAATTTGTTGTGTGTGGTTTTGCCCAAAAGTTTGGGCATGACAAAGCTACCCTGTTAAGGGATTTTCCAACTATTGAAGTGATTAGAGATCAACAGGTATTACAATGATCTTTGTAATAGCACTCAATGCCAATGCAGATCCATTTTAGTTCCTTCCTTCTGCACACACTTTGCAGGTATCAATTCTCTTATTTGGTCTCGCAAGAATCATACATCTCTACACTTAGATACACACACAACATTTACCAACAACCTCAACATGAAACACAACATCGACCTTATAGGAAACAAATAGGTCGGTAGCATAAACCCTAAACCCTAAACATTTAGGCTGAGCAATTCAATCAATTCAATCCTGACCATTGAACACTTTGCATTTGAATACAATGGTCTTGAACAGATCTCAAGACATTCTCCATCATTCATTCTTCACCGCTTCTTGGAGGCGATAACCCATCACGCATTCTTCACCGTTTGCAGGGACTTCGCTCATTCCTGAGGTAGATAGGATCAATCCCCTTCATGCAAGATCCTTCACGTGCACGACACTGACATGGCAACGTGATCTGATCTCCATTACAATGCTAACTCATCACACAATGCCATCAGTTGAATCACACAAACACTTCAACTGGAAACCCTAAGGCTGGGACTACCAACCGGTTGTCATGCCATATTAAACCTTGATAGAAAACATTCCATATACGAGTTCACTTGGACAAACGTACCACTTCACCTTTTGCAAATATATCGGTTCACAATATTATACCGGTTCACTTTGCCAGTTGCTTAACTTCAATAAACCAGTTCACTCTTCAACATATTACCGGTTCACTCTTCAGCATATTACCGGCTCTCTCTTCAGCATATTGACATCAATGACAACACAATATCATCATGTCAACATACTCTGCACATATGCCAGCACCTACCCACAATAAAATGATACTCTGTAGTAGTATGTAAAAATATTACAATGGGGAATGCACATGCATTCAGGCATACTTCCTAGAAATCACTGTTCAAAAATAAGAAGTGCTACAACCCTAAGGAAGGCTTGCTGCCTTACAAAGATCAAACAACAATCCAAATTACATGAACTGAAAGAATAGCATCTCCAAATGCCTTATGACAGTTCCGGTTAACCACATTTGTCTGCTTTGCAACACTCTCTGCTCTACACTTCTCACCGAAAGATGAATTTGCTTGTTCACACATACACTACTCTCTAATAATGCAGACACAACACTGATATCTAAATTACATGAATATGACACCTATTTATACAAATCATCAACCTTGACTACAAGGTCGGCTCGACCCTTAAGACCTAATTATAAAATTACATCACACAATACATATATCAACCATCAGACCAATACAATGCCATGACAACATAGAATGGACCCAAATCAAATCCACAAACACACAACACCACCGAAATGCTGCATAACACGAAGAACATTACCGGACCCATAATATTGTCAATACCGCACACAAAGATTAATGTGGACCAATAAAACAAATAGGACACGATTAGGAAACACCAACAAGAACATTAGAACCATCCGCAATAGTTGCACAACCACCACTTAATTAAATCTTTACTGATTAACAAGTTGATGCTCAAGAACACTCAACAACAACAACAACTAGGACTAGAAAGATAACTTGCAGAGCACCGAATTACGTGTTGGAATCAATGAACATCGAGAGGGTGGGGGTGAATCCGTGTTTTATTATTTGCAAACTTATCAAGTTGATTCTTAAACCACCGAACGCTCGAGAAAGTAATCAAAGTGTAGAAACATAAAATGAACAACCACACAACCATAACAACAAGATTTTTACGTGGAAACCCAAAAAGGGAAAAGCCACGATGGGATTGAGTACCCACAATATTATTATACAATGGCCAGTAATAAAACAATATTACAAAACAGGAATTCACTTGCATTCAAGCTCACTTCCTAGAGCTCACTACTTAGTTACAAAAGGGCTACAACCTGGAGGAAGCCTCACTACCATACAGACTAATACAAAATGATTACAATGATAACTAAATTGAAGTATAGCATTTAACTATGCCAAAATACAGTTCCGGTTAGGCTCATAATGTCTTCTGCAACTGATCTAATATTCAAATATGTTATTCTGCTCTATCACATATCAGAGCAACAAAATCTTCACCAAACTTACAAATTCGCTCACACGAACTTCCTTCGCTCATTTCACATACCAAAATGATTAATAAAGTCAATCTTATATATCTGCATCATCAAAAAGAATCAATATTCATGTCGGCTTCCAAAAAATACATAACACATAACATGAAACGTGCTCCACCAAGTCAACTCAATTCGATCACAAATCCAAATGTGGGCCAAAACAAGATGATAAAATGCTTCCCATAAGTTGGCCCAATCATTTCAAACACGAAACTGATCATCAGAATTATCGCACAAAATCTGCAACACACGTTGCTCCAAAATAGTTCTGCCCTAACTGAATTGTTGGATATTGGACCTCTAAACTTACACACAATTCAACGTCGAATATCAAGATCATGAGATAATCTATCTCAAACCTCGAACCAATTGCCTTGATCACCGCAACCTAAAATACATCACTGAAATCAAGATGTGCACCGTGATCTCATGCTCTACTGGTAACTGTGTTCCACTTTTCAGACTTATGCCTTATGAACAAAATGACTTCTGGTAAACCAATTCTATGTACACTGGATAAGATTTGCAAACTGAGTTGCCATCAATGACAACCCCTAAGAATCTATCATGCACCAATATTCACCAGAATAGTGTCTCTTGCCAACAATCTCCCCCTTTGGCATTGATGGCAACACTGTGAAAAATGAACTGTATACTCAAGACTACAAAATTTCAAAGAATATAAAAGCTCCCCCTAAGAATTTACACCATTTTTCACTCTTCTCTCTCCCCCTTTGATAACAATGCCAAAGATAAATGATCCACCAAAATTGATATACAAAGATATATACAGTTGCTCACAAAAATTTGAAGATGTCTGCAAAAATCATCCTAAGGGACAACAAATGTTAATCCCATGCTTTCCTCAAGCTCTCTAAAATGTTGATCATCCCATTGAAAAGATAAGCTAGTTCAACTCCTCTTCTATCTGTCGAAACATTGGAATCCAGAGCATCCTTAGCATCTTGCATACTTCTCATTAGAGAATCTATCTGGGGAGTGATAAGACTCCTTAACTCAGACAATCTACCCTTTTCATGGTTTAGACTCTTGATTTTATTTAGTATACTCAAAACTTGAGGTTCAAAATTGTTAGCCAGAGCAGATTATGGTGCATATAACTGTGATATGCTTGCTAGCTGATCTTCACATTCCCTTATTTTCTTGTCAATGTCTATAGTGAATTTGGGCAAAATCAGACATGACTTGCATATATTACCTCCTTCATCAATTGCATCATGAATATTCTTTAGTGCAGTAACTAGAATGACTCTATCATCTTCAATCATTTTCAAAAATGTTTTCAACCTCATAGCATTAAACTGATTCAAAACTTTAGTATTTGTTGCCTTCTCCAAAGATTCAAAATAAGAACCAACAATACTTAACAAACATTTGAGCTTATCGAAGGGATTAGATGTATCTGGTTTGAAAGATGGCATAATCTTCTCCAACATATCCCATACCAATGATATTAATTCCTTGTCTACAGAATGGGACTTAAGCAAGTCCTCGGTGGCTTTGACTTGAGCTAGAGTTGCCAATTTAAGTGCTTGAATGGGAGATAAGGAACTTAAGTCAATCGGTCCTTGACCAAAATCATCTGGATCAACGACAACTTGTTTCCCTTTAACAACACCAGTATCTCTTTCCACTATTGTTAGGGCATGTTCTTCCTTCTCCTCTACTTTCTCCTTATCTGTAACTTCTACACTCTCACCCTTTCCATCCTTCTCCACAATCACTATCTCCCTAGCTTCTTTCTCTAACTCAACTTTTATAACCAGAGGATCCTATACATCATCATTGGAGGTATCATTTGCACCATTAACATTATCAGCTGGAGTTTAATCATTTGATTGTTAGCTTTCTCGAGTGATTGGTCCTTTTTCTTACTGGGGACAATTGTATTTAATTCTGGAACAAATGTGTCTTGAGTTGGTTCTTCCAGATTCACATCAACCCTCTGATCTATCAAAAATTGTCTCAAAATTATTTCAGTTTCCTTTATCACTTCATCTTTCTTCCCTACCATAAGCTTATTCACCCTTTTATTTCTTCAGAATCTATCATTGGCAAGTTTCAATAATCTAATGACTTCATCTCTAGAAATAATAGAAGATAGATTTACTAGCACATATTCTTTTATTTTCTCATCCTCTTGACTAGCTGTAAACCTTCTTGCATCCAAAATGTCATATAAAATTTTAGGGATCATAGATGCAAGTTCTATTAATGTCTTACTATATACATCCATATATTCTACAATTGCTTCTTCAAATACCCTCTGATCTTTACCATCAAAATTTTCATAATATGTAGATACATTATTCAGATTCCCATCGTTAAGAATTTCATCAATTAACTCCTTCAAGATCAATGGGGGAAATATTTCAAATGTTCCTTCAATCTTACTGGATTTCAAAGCGGCATCAATCTCAGATTTCTGCTTCTTTCTTGCTCTACTCTTACCGGATGATTCAGGTTCTACTCTTGGTTTCTTTGCTTGTTGAACTCCACTGGATTGTGGCTTCTTTACCACACTTACATAGGTGGTTGTCTTTTTCACCTCTCTCACCACTTCATCGGATTTTGTCTCTATGTCCTCAGTGGTGGAAACAACATATACTCTTTGAGGTTTCTCCTTCTTCCTCTTCTCCATCCCACCGGTTGTAGATGTAGATTGAGATTTATGTGGAGGAATGAGCTTCTGTACACCAAAAGTAGGTGAAAATTGAGACTGTTTTGGCTTGCCCTGCTTCGGAGGGGTGGAAACAGGTTTAGTCTTAGGCTTCACCATGTCTTTCTCCTTTAGAATATTTTATTCTCTTGCTCTTTGTACAGCCTCCTTCAATGTGCCCATTTGTTATGCCAGGTCCTCTACATCTTTCCTTACTTTCCTCTTCCTAGTAGGTCCGATAGTCTTCTTGTGAAAATCAAGATCTTTTTTCTTGACAAGTACCTCTCCTCTCCTCCTTGTCATCTACCAATTGACTCAACAGATGTTGAACATATGCATCAAGTGTGACAACATCCACCTCATACCCCATGGGCATGATCCAGACAGTTCTTGGCTCAATTGCCTCCATATGACATTGGTCCTTGTCGACCATGAAGCAAATGGTTTTCTCATACATCTCTACAATCTAGTTAGGGATCCTTTCCCTACTGTGCATCAATGCCTTAAAGGATTTGAAGTATCCCACAAGGCGGATTTCTGAGCAACAATATCTCCTAAACCCTGCAATCCTTCCTTAATATGAACGGCCACCGGTTTATCATATCCCCACTGAATCTTCCCAATACTGGAGATTTCATTCAAGAAATACAATTCCAGGAAAACAATCAAGGATTCAAACTTAAATACATGCTTCTTATCTTGCTTAATCTTCTTCAAGTTTCTTAATAACTCACTGAGAAGAACTCAACAAATATCATACCTTTTGCCTTCCTTCAGAATCTCATAAGCTGCAAATATGGTCGTGTTGGATATAAAATTCTACTTGCTGGATTGATATGCCTTATATCCAATCACCATCGAGGCAAATCTAACATCATGCTCTATAATATCATTGATAGTAATCGACTGACAATCAAACTGAGATCCGGTAATCTTTGTTAGCATTGTATTTTGTATTTTCCTCAATCTGGGGACCTCACCGGTTGCACTAAAATAGGTAACTCCTTCAATGGATTGCTTGGTGATCTTATGAGGTCATTCCAACCACACAAATTCATTGTGGATTCAACTCAAAATGTAACAGACCCATTCGAGTTCATTGAACACCGGGAAGTGAATAAATTGAATGAAACCCTTGTCGTGCAGCACCTTGAATTTTGGCTTCAAATTTTCCAGACTATCCATTATGTTTTTGGTGTAAAGTGAGAGCATATATGCTTTCCCAAGCTCCTCAACGTTGCAATGGATATATGCCTTAATCTCTTTGTTGTGAAGTACACCATATGGGATAGAAGAAAATGCACCTTCTCAATCATCCTCATTGGATTTGAATGGATGCCTCTTGAACGCGAGCCTTGCTCTCTCAGAAATTTTGACCACCAATGGAGTTACAACACTAGATGTAGATTTAGATGCCATTTTGAAATAAGGATATGAATAGATAGCTTCACAAATGGAAAATACCTTTTGATTCTCAACTGGGTGTACGAAATCGTTGATAGATTGCTTCAAGCTCAGATTTAGCTGCTAAAACTCCTTCACTTTGTTGATTTTCTCTTCTCTCTTGTTCACATTATAAATAATGATCTATTGAAATGGCTTTTTATCCACTAAAAAACCTAATTTCAAGTTGTAATAAATGCACAACCCTAATGACTTCTAGATACATTGTTTTTCATGAATTCATTCATCGGACTATCAAACCACCACGCGATCTTCTAGATAACAACAAGACAACTAATCTCCATCATCTGCAACCATCCTCGACTTGTCATAGATCTCCAAAAGGGGGTTTTAAAGATATGCATGATAATCTCCCCCTAAGGCCAAAATGCCTTAGTCACCCGATCAGGTTCCTACATCGGAATTAGGTGTGGAGCCATTTTGAATAGTAGAATATTCTTTCGTTACCCACACCTTCTTATGTTGATATTTGATCTCTTCCACTTTAGCTTTGCCTTTTTCATTTGATTTATTCGTCTACCAGCATTCCTGCTTCTGCAATATCTTGCAATATGACTAGGTTTGTTGCATGCATGACAAACAACACTTCTCTACATAGGTCTGAAGTTCATATGATTTGATCTCATCCTGAATTGGTTAGAAATATGCCCAAACATACCACAAGCATAGCATCTCTTATTCTGAATGTTGTTTGTTATTGTTCTGCACATGTTTGACTTGTGACCAAAATTGTTGCATATGAAACATTGACCAATAAAGGCAAGACCGTTGTTCATCACTTTATTCATCATCCCATTATTCATCCTACTTTTGCGTTGACTTGCCATATGACCAAATTTACCACAAAAAAAATATTTACCATTGAATTTATAGGCATTAGGTTGTCTTACCAGAGGTTTCTTATTCTTCTGCTGATGATTGCTTTGACCATAACCAGCAGATTCTCCTTTCTCAAATCCAAGTCCTCACATGTCTTTCCCATGTCTCTGACTCTCAAGCATCTCATCCAATCGGTCTGAGCTAGATTTTAAGTTTTCTTTGTACTCATTAGCAGTAGTCAGCTCATCTCTCAGAATTATGATCTGCCTTTCAAGTTCTTGTCCATCATTCTTTGTTTGCACCAATTCAAGCTTCAACTGATCATTCTCATATGTCAATTTACAGCATTCATCATATATATCCTTCAATGATTGAGTCAAGGTTTCTTCATTCTTCTTCTGATATTCAATCTCCTTGGTTAGCTTCATGACAATAGATTGCATTTCACTCTTCAAAAATACATTTTCCCAAGCCAACTTCTCACATTCATCTGTCTTGTCTTGTAGGGCTTGATTATCAACATTGTGTTCTCCTTTCTCCTTCAACTTGTCCATCAGCTCCTTTCTCTTTTCTCTAGAAGTAATCAATTGATCTTTTAATGTCTCAATGAAATCTTCAGTTGCATTCAAGTTTCTTTTCAAGGAACTTACTTCTTTTCTAGTTGCATCAAGATCTTCAAGTATCACACTAAGTTGTCTCTGCAAACTGGAGTCCATTGATTCATTCTTCTGAATCTTCCTCAAGGTGTTAGGCTTCTTCCTGTTGGCAATATGCTGGATTTGGTTAAGTGTTGTCATTGATGTCAACACTATATCCCGATTGGAGACTATCCTGGTTAGTCTTGAAGATATTCTTAGTTTTGGCTATGATTCTGATTCGGTATGATCAAACCTCTAGAATTGGTTTTGATGCTTATTCTGATGGTTACATGCTTGCTATATTCTAGTGGTTTCATGATTTGGTTATCGCTTTTGGTATTTCAAGTTACTAGTTAGTTTGTGCCTTTACCATATTGTTCTTGGTTTTCTCGGCTAGCTTTTGGCTTTATCGGTTTCTGGCATTCCTAGTTAGCTTTATTGGTATGTTGTTTTGGTGACTTAGTCAGTGGATTTTGGATCCAGCTTAGGGAATCGATTTCTATCATGTTGTTGGTACTTTTTTATCATATCCAAAGTGTTTGATGACTTTGCATTGGATGGCATGCTATTATGGTGGTCCTATTTGGATCCGGTTAAACTTTCACTAAGGGTTTCTACCGGCAAGTGAAGCGTGTTGGATTTTGGTCTTAGAGGAATCCCTAGTGGATATAATTGTTTGGTTACTTGATTTAGGTCCATGTTATGTAATGTAAATTATAATATTGGTCTGGTGGTATTGTGTGATGTAATTTTTGTAATTATAGGTTTATTGGTTTAGGGTTTAGTATACCTTGTCAATAAGGTTGATGATCTGTATTTATAGGTGACTTATTCATGTAATTAGAAGATCGATGGTTATGGTTGGTTAAGTCTGCATTATCAAAGAAAGGATTATGTGCGAATAAAGTCATATCATTATGGAGAAGGTTGGAAAGGTTTTGTATTGCAAAGCAGACATCAGTGCTTAACTGGAACTGTATCAGGCATTAGTAGATGTTACTTTCATAGTTCATTGTTTTCCGGATTGTAGTACGATGTTTATGTAAGTCAGTGATACTTCCCTTTGTGATGAGAAATGCGCTCTAGGTTGTTGGCCTTTCTGCAAGTGCAGACCCCATTGTAATAATTCATAATACTACTGCAGAGTATTCATCTGATTGTGGGTAGGGTTTCCCATGGTGGTTTTTCCCTTTTCGGGTTTTTCAAGTCAAAATATTGGTGTTATGTGTGTTGTGCTTTCATGATATATCTTTCATTGTTTTGTTCTCTGGTATATTGTTTTGATCTTAAATTTATTCACCCCCCCCTCTTAGTATACTATCGGTATTAGTGCATTCCAACACTTTCGAGGCACAAGGATCTGATACCAACTGTTGGAATCAATTAACACTAAGAGGGGCCGTGAATCAATGTTTTATTATTTGCAAACTTATCAAGTTGGTTATTAAACCATCAGATCCATGAGAAAGTAATCAAAGTGCATAAACATAAAATGAACAACCACACAACCATAACACCAAGATTTTTATGTGGAAACCCGGAAAGGGAAAAACCATAGTAGGATTGAGTACCCACAATATTATTATACTATGGTTGTTGGTCATTTGGTGGGATTGATTATGTGTTGCATTGATGTTTTGTCATTGATGCCAACACTAGATGTTTGGATTCTTTACCCACACCCTTCTAGTCCCAGTAGTTTGAGTGGTTTCTGGTTGTTTTCGATCTGTCATGATCTGGTAGGATCCGGGATAGTTTGGTTATGGAATTGGCTTGTTCATGATACTCATGCTCATATTCAGTAAGCTGGTTTTGGTCTGGTGATCGGATACTATCCTGTTTGCTTAGAAGCTTGGCTTCTGGTTCTGGTGAGGGTTTCACCAGTAGAGCTTTTGATGAAGATCTTTGATGAATTGCATAAGTGGTGTTGGTGCAGCTTCTGGTGGAGTTTCAGGATGTTGTTGGTGATCATGTTCAAGACTTGGCGGATGAAGATCATTGTTGTAGCATGTGGACCTATACTTGGTCTTGGTTGATCTAGGTTATGAACCGGCTTTAATGAAGCGTGTGGATTGGACCTCTCGATGTATTTTTGGGATGTCTTATGTGTTAGATATTGTTTGTTTGGTCTAAGTCCGACATGTTTTGTAATTATGTAATTGGTTTATTATCTGGTGGCCGACCTGATTGTTTGTGGTCGAGGGTTTGTATATATGGATGTAAGATCTCATTATAGATCATAATACATGGTAGAGATCAAGGGATGTCAATATATACTGTGTGAATAATGTAATATCTTTCAGGCAGAGGATTTGGTCGATCATTGGAGATCGAATTGGGTTTATGTAAGAGGATTTATTCCTCTGGTATTGAGCTTAATCGAAACTATACTTAGGCATAGGAGATGCTATTTTTGCAGTTCAACACTTCTCTAGATTGTAGTCTAGATTTATATGTAGTCAGTGAGTCTCCTTTTGCGATGAGCAATGCGCTCTAGGTTGTTGACCTTCCTGCAAGTGCAGACCCTTCAATTGTAATTCACATACTTACTGCAAAAGTATTATCTGACTGTGGGTAGGCTTCCCACTGTGGTTTTTCCCTTTATCAGGTTTACACATATAAATATTGGTAGCTTGTGCATGGTATTTATTCTGTGATTATTGTTTATGCTTAATTGGTTTAATTGCTAATCCGGTATTAATGTTTTGGGTTCTGGTTATTTGAACTATCTAACAATTGGTATTCAAAGATTTGGTCCTCTTTGCATAAAGCTTAACCGCTTGAGGAAGATCCTATGGCAACTAACAATTCAAGTTCATCAAGTTCATCTGGAACTATCTTTTGGAGAGATATTCCTAGGCTTGATGGAACAAATTACACAAAATGGAAGATTCGGATGTGGACTCATATGAGATGTCTTGGTAAGGAGATTTGGGAGATCACACAGAATGGTGTCACACCTTAAAATTCTGCATCTAGCAATCCTCCTCCAGCAAATCTGGATAAGGAGATTCAGAAAGATTGTAGAGCAAGAGAATCCCTCTTGTGTGCACTTTCTGATTAGCAAATAATGGGATTAACCGACAAATCATCTGAAAAGGCTATATGGGACAAGTTGGAGACTCTTAATGAAGGTGACCCTATAGTGAAGATTGCTAAACTTGATGGTTACCAGGTGAGATATAAAAACTTGAAGATGGAAGAAGATGAAAGTATTACTACATTCATGCAAAGAGTAAATGAGATTGTTATCGGAGTTCAATGTTGTGGTGGAACTCTGAGCGAAGATGACATTGTTTCTAAAGTCCTGAGAGCCCTACCATCGGCTTACAAAATGAAGGCTACTACTATTAATGAGTTGAGAACAATGGATAACACATCTGTCAATAGACATACCTTGGTTGGAAAATTATCTTCTTTTGAGCTTGAAGAATTTGGACCTTTTGGAGCTGTGAAGACTGAACCTACTTTTCATGCATCTGCATCATCAACCGGTAAGCAAGATTGAAAAGCTTTATATGCAAAGGAATTGTAAAATATGAAGAGAGAAGATGATGAGTTTGAGAAACTTGAAGCACTATTTTCTAGAAGAGTACCTAAAGGACCAGTAGGAAGTAAGTATGAAGGAAAAGCACCTTTTAAATGTTTTGCATGTATTAAGATTGGTCGTTTTGCATCTAGATGTCCTGAAAGAAATTCAATATTTGAAGAAAAAGTTAAAAGATCTTTTAAGCCTAACCCTTGATATCAAAACGAGTATAAGTATAGGAAAAATAGAGACAAATCATGCTACATAGCGGATGAGGAAGGCATTATTGATTTTGATGATGAACCGGCAGAAGACTCTGGTAGTGGTTTCGACAATGGGGAGGAATGGGTTCTCCTAGCTATCAAGGAAGATGTTCCAGCATTGGAAGAGAATGTACCTGAAGAGAAGGCACTCGCTACTAAAATTGAAGACAAGGATGAATGGGTAATTGACAGTGCTTGTTCACATCATATGACTAGAGATAAAGGGAAGTTTCTATCTTTGCAAGAATTTGATGGCGGTCTAGTTAGATTTGTATCTATGACAAAGCATGTATGATCAAAGGAAAAGGAACTATATCATTGGATGGTAAGAACAATACTGAAAATATTTATTATGTTGAAGGTTTAAAGCATAATCTTTTGAGTGTAGGACAATTAGTGGATAAGGGATTTCAATTACGGTTCAAGGATGGAAAATGCAAAATCATTAACAGATCTAGTTTGGAGAACCGATACACAGACAAAAGGTAATATATTTCATTTGAACTCCAGTGAGAAGACATGTTTGATTACACATATTGATGAGAGTTGGCTATTGCATAAAAGGATGTGTCATGTGAATTTTGATTGCATTGTGAAGATCAGTTCAACTAAGGCAGTTAGAGATATACCTAAGATTATGAAGCCCTATAATCTGATATGTCAAGAATGTCAAATGGGTAAATAGGTCAGAACCTCTTTTAGGAGTATACAGGATAAATCTAATGATGTTCTTGATCATATTCATACTGATTTGTGTGGCCCTGCTAGAGTTCAAAGTTTTCAAGGTGATAGATATTTCATGCTAATGATTGATGATTATTCTAGAATGATGTGGGTTACTTTTCTAAATGAAAAATCTAAAGCATTTGAAAAGTTTAAAATCTTTAAGGCTAAAGTGGAAACTGAGACAAGATTGAAGGTTAAATGTTTGAGGTCAGATCATGGTGGAGAATTCACATCTGGTGAGTTTAATAACTTTTGTGAGAATCATGGTATAAGGAGACAATTTTCTGCACCCCGGACACCTCAGCAGAATGGAGTTGTGGAAAGGAAGAACATAACTATCTTGGATGTTGCTAGAACAATGATGATGGAAGCTAGTTTACCTCATATCTACTGGAGAGAAGCAGTGAGCACAATGGTTTATACATTCAATAGAGTACATATTAAAGGAGAAACTGGTAAGACACCTTATGAATTATGGTTTGGCAATACACCTACAGTTAAGTATTTCAAAATATTTGGTAGTAAATGTTATATCAGGAGAGATGATATCATTGGAAAATTTTATCCTAGATGTGATGAAGGCATATTTCTTGGTTATTCTAATGAAAGTAAGGCATATAGATGTCATAACAAGAGATTGTAGAGAATTGTGGAGAGTGCTAATGTCAAAGTAGATGAGCTGAACAGAAGTCAAATCAGATTTTATGAGAAGGAACTGGCGGTGGAAATGAGTATATCTGAATCGGTAGCACCTTTACCGGAATAGAGTGTTGAACCAGTTACTCCAACAGTATCATATAATTCTACAATAACTGAATAACAGGGAAGAGGAATAGAGACTCGGAGGACTCCTAGGTATGTGAGATTGAATCATTCAGAAGATCAGATCATTGGGGATAAGAACAATGGAGTAATGACAAGAAGAAGACTGGAAACTAATGAGGTATGTTTAATTTCACAAGTTGAACTGGTATCAGTAATTGAGGCATGTAAAGATGAATATTGGTTGAAAGATATGGAAGAAGAATTAGATCAAATTGAGAAAAATAATACATGGAATTTGGTTCCCCAACCTAAAAATAAGAATGTTATTGGAACTAAATGGGTTTTTAGGAATAAATTGAATGAGGATGGTCAACTAATAAGGAATAAGGCTAGATTGGTTTATAAAGGATATTCTCAAAAGGAAGGAATTGATTCTGGAGAGACTTTTGCACCTGTAGCTAGGATTGAAGTTGTAAGATTATTTCTTGCCTATGTTGCTTATAAAAACTACAAGGTTTATCAGATGGATGTTAAGTGTGCATTTTTTAATGGGGATATTGGTGAGGAAGTGTATATTGAGAAACCTGATGGTTTTTCACTATCGGATGATACAAACATGGTTTGCAAGTTAAGGAAAGCTTTATATGGATTGAAACAAGCACCTAGAGTTTGGTATGCAAGGTTGGATAAAAATCTTCTGAAGCTTGGTTTTACTTGTTGGAATCCAATAACACTGAGAGGGAGGGGTGAATTAGTGTTATACTGGATGAATTAATTTTAGCCTTATTAAAACATGCATACACCAACCGGTGTACCGGTACATGCAGAATTGAAATAAGTAAAGCAACCAATAAGCCAATCACATAAATGAGAATCATAACACACAGAATTATACGTGGAAACCTCAAACAGGAAAAACCATGGTGGGATTTGTGACCCATAATATCAATCCATTGGCCATATGAAGAGATATTACAAAATATAAGGGGCCTGCACTTGCAGGAAGGCTTACAGCCTAGAGCACATTGCTCAACCACAAATGGAGCTTCACTGACTACATATAAATCCAGACTACAATATGGAGAAGTGTTGAACTACTAAGATAGCATATTTATGCTAGAATATAGTTCCGGTTTAAGCTTTGTCTATTCCGATCTGAAACTTGAAACCCTAAACCCTTTACCAGAATAACCCTTACATAAATATCCTCACATACATAATCTCTCTGATATATTTTGCATTATATCACATTCACATATCCATCACCATTTCTATATCAAAATGATCTAATCCAACTGACCTATATATCCTATACAACTTATCATGCCTTATGTCGGCTTACAGAGATAATTGCAATATCAAATTACATGTCGGCTAGATAACATAAATGCATGAATATCAAAAACAATTGTCGATGCCGGATCCAAGAGATGTCGGTCTCCAATACCGATAACCATATTCTAAACAATGAAAGCTTGCATTGTCGGTAACCAAAGAAATCCTTTTGTTCTACCGGTGTCGGTGTCGGTGTCGGTGTCAGTGCCGGTGCCGGTGTAGTGTCTGTTGGTACACAACTGAACCAAAACATGAAGCCGAAACAAAATACCATGTTGCCATCAATGACAACATAGTGAAACCAACC
Organism: Cryptomeria japonica; assembly: GCF_030272615.1. Taxonomy (NCBI): domain Eukaryota; kingdom Viridiplantae; phylum Streptophyta; class Pinopsida; order Cupressales; family Cupressaceae; genus Cryptomeria; species Cryptomeria japonica. Next base: position 541,967,718 of record NC_081407.1, read on the forward strand.
AATTGAGTGTCAATTGCCAACAATATTCCCCTTTGGCATTGATGGCAACACTCATGTGAAAAATGGTCAAGGTTTCATTTGCCGGTTTCATCCTGCCTTCTCCCCCTAAGATGAATATTCAATAATGCAAAATACTCCATACTCCTATTGTTGGCATTTGCATAAAGATTTCATTGATGAACTTCTATATTGTCATTGATGTCAATTATAACTGGTAAGTGAGCTTGTGAAGGAAACCAATATTACTAGAGAAGAAGTGAGATCAACCGGTGAACCCTACTTGTTGATATGCTAAACCCTAATCGATGAAGTTTGGTGAATCGGTTGTATTGGTTTATGATCAAATGATGAGCGGTAATGATTATGACATGTATGCATGTTGTATGAGAAGAGTTTTAAATGATTTTTGGCGCGTAGACATAACGGTTTTTGTCTTGGGAATGAGCAAGTTCATTGCATGTAATGGAAACCACGTGATGGGTTATAGAGTTCGATGAAGCGATGATCAAGGAGCGGTCGAGGTTGTCTTGAATGATGTGCAGTGATTACTATGTAATCCAATAGTCATACTTGAACCGATTTGTTTGTAATCTCTATGAGATCTTAGGTTTGTGATGTGTTACTGACCTATTGTTTTGTTTATAAGGTCGATGAGTTGTTTTGTTGTAGTGTTGGAAATTTTGGTTGAATGCAAGAGTGATTGGTTGCTAAACCAAATGGTGTATCTATAGTATGTGTAAAGGCAAATAGGAGCATGAAAATGATCTGAACAAGCAAGTGTGGTGCTATTCAAACAGATCAGCAAACCCCTATTGTTCTCTAATAATTACAACAGTCAAATCCCTTAACCGGGTAAGCTCTAACAAGCTTAGTGTTATCTAAATCCTCTAACCAAGTGATCCATTAGCTTGGATTTTAAATCCTCTACCGAGGTTACTCCTAACAGGGTATTGCTTCTAATAGGGAATTATAGTCCATCCCTTAACCAGGTGGTCCCTAAAAGGATCTGTTCTTAACATGTTCTTAACAGAAATAATTGTAAAGCTTTAACAGGCTTGGCTCCTAACAGGGCAAACTTCAGAAGAGTTCAAAATGCTTGTGGGTATTCATCCCCACCATGGTTTTTCCCATTTGGGTTTCCACATCAAACTCATTGTGTCAAGTGGTGAATGCTTTTGTGGTTATGTTTGATATGATTAATTTTCTTAACAGCTAAATCCACTTAGATATGAAATGATGACCGGCAACAATCTAAAATAAGCTTTTACTTTTGTCAGTAAAGTATTTGGATGTTTTGATTAAAAGGTTTTGAGAGTTTTAGAGTTGTTTTATTGTTATTATGTTATGACAGTCAACCGGTTTACTTGATAGTGAGAATCCTATTTGTCAGTTTTGAGTTTGTCTTGAGAGGTTGTCTTTGTTTGGTGAAACATTTATATCAATTTTCTATCTACTAATTCACCCCCCCCCTCTCAGTAGTTTACCGGATCCTTATTGATTCATCATACCATCAATTGGTACCAGAGAATTTCAGATCCTCTAAGGTCTAAGCCTGACAACTTGAGGTAAAGATCTTGAAGAACGCGATGAAGAAAGAATGTCTGAAGTTTAATAGAGAAAACTACAAAATATGGAGTGATAGAATGAAAATCTATATCAAGAGTCTAGGAAGTCAATACTGGGAACATGTTGGTACTCAATATGTTGCACCTAGTGGGACTATGACTGATGATCAAAAGAAAGAGAAACATGAAAACAATCAAGCATTGGAGGTCATTATCAGTTCTTTGTTTGATTTAGAGTATGTTGATGTCCATGGTCTGGAGACTGCTTATGAGATATGGAAGAAACTTGAAGAAATATATAGCGGTGATGAGCATGTGAAGATTGCCAAAGAAGAGAGTCTGAGAGGAAAATTTGATGACATGCAAATGGCTGAAGGTGAGAACATACAACAGTATGGTCAGAGGATCAAAGAGATAGTTGGTGAGATCAAGAGTGTTGGTGGTAAAGTAGAAGATGCCACATTGGTTAGTAAGGAGTTGAGAACCCTTCTACTGGTCTACGCTATCCGAGTTGCAGACATTCAGAAGCTAAAATCTATTGACAAAACTAAGGTAACCCTTGACTCCATCATTGGTAAGCTTATTGCATTTGAATTGAATGGTTATGATGGTAGTGTTCAGAAATATGAATCTGCATTTAGAGCTTCAGTTTCTAACCCTTGTATGAGGAAAAGTAGAGATGTCAGTCACAGTTATAAATCTAGATCCAGTAGAGAAGTTGATGATAAAGATAGTTTGATTGAGCTTGAAGCATTGTTGGCCAAGCGATTGCCCAGAGGTACCGGTAAGTACAGAGGTAAATTACCTTTAAAATGTTTTGCATGTAACAAGATTGGACACATTGCAGCTAATTGTCCTAATGGTGAAAATGAGCATAAGCGTGAGAAGTACATGAAGTACAAAGGAAAAGGCAAAAGAGATTGTCTCATTGCAGTTGATGGTGGTATCACTAATGAGGAATCTGAGGGATATGTTAATGAAGACATTGTCTTTGTAGCCATTAAAGAGGAAACATCTGATCAGAAGGCATTAGTTTCTTGCATGGATAATTCTGATGATTGGATCATTGATAGTGGTTGTTCACACCACATGACCGGTGACCGGAGAAAATTTCTTACTTTGAAGGAATTTGATGGAGTTGTGAGATTCGGAAATGACTCACCCTGCATGGTAAAAGAAAAGGGAACCATTTCTCTTAATGGAAAGAGCAATACAGATGATGTTTACTGGGTTGAAAGATTAAAGCACAATATTTTAAGTGTAGCTCAGCTCAATGACAAAGGTTATCCATTGGAATTCAAGGATGGAATGTGCAAAATCTATGGGAGCAAAGGTGAACTAATTGCAACTGGCAAGCAGACAAAAGGTAACCTGTTTCACCTAAATCCTAAAGTCAACAACTGTTTAATTGCTAAAATAGATGATAGTTGGCTTTGGCATCGGATATTTTGTCATATAAATTTTGATAACATTGTTAAGGTCAATAATTCCAAGTCGGTAAGAGGTTTGCCTCAGTTGGACAAATCGGTGAATGCTTTATGTAAGGAATTTCAGTTAGGAAAGATGACATCCTCAACTTTTAAGAGCAAATCTTTTTCAGTAGATAATTTGTTAGATTTGGTTCATACAGACCTCTGTGGACCAATAAGGACTAAAAGTATTCAAGGTGACAGATTTTATGATCTTCACTAATGATTGCTCAAGAATGATGTGGGTCACATTCTTGAAGGATAAAACAAAATCCTTTAGTAAGTTCAAGGCATTCAGGGCCTTAGTTGAAAAGGAAAGTGGTAAGAAGATAAAGTGTCTGAGGACTGATCAAGGTGGTGAATTTACTTCAGAGGAATTCACGAGATATTGTGAAGACAATGGAACAAAGAGGTAGCTTTCTACACCGAGGACACGACAGCAGAATGGTATTGCAGAGAGGAACAACCAATCAGTTGTCGAAGCTTCTAGAACGATGCTTATACAAGGAGGAGTAGCAAAAACTTTCTAGAGAGAACCTGTCAGCACAACTGTCTACACTATGAACCGGATATTGGTAAAGAGAGGTAAGGATAAAACTCCTTATGACTACTAGTATGGTAGATCACCTAATGTCAGTTATTTTAAGATTTTTGGTAGTAAATGTTTTATCAAGAGAGGTGACTATGTTAGTAAGTTTGAGGCTAAAAGTGATGAAAACATATTTCTTGGTTATTCCACCAAGAGTAAGGCCTACAAATGTTACAACAACCAGACACAGAGAATCATTGAGAGTGTTGATGTTCGAGTAGATGAGTATCCTGAAGTCTCAGGAGAAACTAGTGAGGAGAAAAAGGATGAAGAACTTTGCACTCTGATTTTGGATCCAGACCCGGTGAAACCAGAAGCTGGTGAAGAGAATGTTGTTGTACCAGTTCAACTGGAATAGGTAGATTCAGAAGAACATGATGATAGTGAAGAAGAAGAACCTGAAGATAATGATCATGTTATTCCAAGGTATGTGAGACTCAATCATAATCCTGACCAGATTATTGGAGATAAAGATGCTAGAGTATTAACCAGAAGAAGAATTAGAGAAAATTCTTGCATGATCTCCACTATTGAGCCTAGAACTGCTAAGGAAGCATTTGGAGATGATCACTAGATTAAAGCTATGGAGGAGGAGCTTGACCAGATTGAAAAGAACAATACATGGACCCTAGTACCCAGACTGGTGAATAAAAATGTGATAGGTACTAAATGGGTATTCAAGAATAAACTCAATGAAGATGGAGTAGTAGTCTGAAACAAAGCTAGATTAGTATGCAAAGGTTATGCACAGGAAGAAGGAGAAGACTATGGTGAGACATTTGCACCAATTTCTAGATTGGAAGGTGTTAGGACTATACTTGCATTTGTAGCATATAAGGGATTCAAAGTATATCAGATGGATGTGAAGTCATCATTTTTGAATGGAATACTGGAAGAAGAAGTATACATTGAGTAGCCGAATGGTTATGCTTTGACTGATGCAAAAGATATGGTGTGTAAATTGCACAAGGCACTATATGGTTTAAAGCAAGCACCGAGAGAATGGTATGAAAGACTACATTCACACCTGATGAAGATAGCAATATATATCTCAAATCTGAAGGTGATAAGATACTGGTTAGTGAAGTGTTTGTGGATGATATCATATTTGGAGGCAATGATGAGATGAGTGATGTCTTTGCAAATGAGATGAAAAGTGAATTTGAAATGTCTCTAGTAGGAGAGATAAAATTCTTCATAGGTTTGCAAATTCAGTAGATGAAGAGTGGTATTTTCATCACACAGTTTAAATATGTGAAAGAGGTATTGAAGACATTTGGAATGAGTGACTATAAACCAGTTGGGACACCAATGGTTATAGGTTGTAAATTGTCTAAGGAGGATGATGTTGCATCTGTTGATGAAAAGGAGTACAAGTCAATGATAGGGAAATTGCATTATGTTGTTCACAACAGACCGAATATTGCTCATGCAATTGGTTTAGTTGCCAGATTTCAAAAGAATCCAAAGGAGACACATTTGATAGCAACCAAGAGGATATTCATATATTTGAAAGGTACTATTGACTATGGATTATGGTATCCATATGAAGGTAACTTTGATTTGAAGGTTTATATGGATGCAGATTGGGCAGGTAATGTTGATGACAGGAAGAGCATAACTGGTGGTGCATTATTTCTTGGAGGAAGACTTGTTTCATGGAGCAGCAAGAAGCAGAGCTGTATATCACAGTCCACTACTGAAGTTGAGTATGTTGCAACGTATATGAATTGTACCTAGGAAATCTGAATGAAACACATTCTGGAAGGATTCAAGATGAAGATTACAGATCCACTAAGGATTTTATGTGACAACACCAGTGCAATAAATATTTCAAAGAACCCGGCGTTGCATGCTAGAACCAAGCATATTGAGCTGAAATATCATTTCTTAAGAGAGAAAGTGCAGAGTAAAGATGTGTTATTGGAGCATGTATCTACCAAGGAGAAACTAGCAGATATCTTTACTAAACCTCTACATAAGACTACTTTTGAGTATCTTAGAAGTCAACTAGGGGTTATGCCCCTACATGAGGTCAATTGAGCATGATGTGAAATACATCAGTCCCGGAGCTAATTGGAGAATCTTGAAGCAGGATTGGTGTAGAGTGGAGTTATTCCATAGGGGGAGCATCAAGTTCCAAGTTGATGTTGCAAAACAATGAAGTATGATATTGCATGTTTTACTTTCACTTTGGCATTGTTGTCAAAGGGGGAGAAGAACTATATGAATGGGGAGAAGAATTGTATGATTGACAAAGAGAAGATCTATAGCCAGTTACCAGTTGAAGACATGAAGACTCAGTTGAAGGATAATACATGGTAAAATGTAAACCAGGATTCCTATTCACAATCATAGAAATCAAGGGTATTGATACTTGTATTGCCATCAATGCCAAAGGGGGAGATTGTTGGCATTTGCATGAATATTGCATTGATGAACATCTATGTTGTCATTGATGTCAATTATAACCGGTAAGTGAGCTTGTGAAGGAAACCGGTATTACTAGAGAAGAAGTGAGATCAACCAGTAAACCCTACATGTTGATATGCTAAACCCTAACCGATGAAGTTTGGTGAATCAGTTGTATTGGTTTATGATCAAATGATGAGCGGTAATGATTATGACACGTATGCATGTTGTATGAGAAGAGTTTCAAATGATTTTTGGCGCATAGAGATAATGGTTTTTGTCTTGGGAATGATCAAGTTCATTGCATGTAATGGAAATTGCGTGATGAGTTACAAAGTTTGATGAAGCAGTGATCAAGGAGCGGTTGAGGTTGTCTTGAATGATGTGCAGTGATTACTATGTAATCCAACGGTCATACTTGAATCGATTTGTTTGTAATCTCTATGAGATCTTAGGTTTGTGATGTGTTATCGACCTATTATTTTGTTTATAAGGTCGATGAGTTGTTTTGTTGTAGTGTTGGCAATTTTGGTTGAATGTAAGAGTGATTGGTTGCTGAACCAGATGGTGTATTTATAGTATGTGTAAAGGCAGATACGAGCATGAAAAGGATCTGAACAAGCAAGTGTAGTACTATTCAAACACATCAGCAAACCCTTGTTGTTCTCTAACAATTACAACAGTCAAATCCCTTAACCGGGTAAGCTCTAACAAGCTTAGTGTTATCTAAATCCTCTAACCAAGTGATCCATTAGCTTGGATTTCAAATCCTCTACTGATGTTACTCCTAACAGGGTATTGCTTCTAATAGGGAATTATAGTCAATCCCTTAATCGGGTGGTCCCTAACAGGATATGTTCTTAACAAGACTTATTGTAAATCTTTAACAAGCTTGGCTCCTAACAAGACAAACTTCAAAAGAGTTCAGAATACTTGTGGGTATTCATCCCCACCATGGTTTTTCCCATTTGGGTTTCCACATCAAAATCATTGTGTCAAGTGGTGAATGCTTTTATGGTTATGTTTGATATGATTAATTTGCTTAACAACTAAATCCACTTAGATATGAATTGATGACTGACAGCAATCTAAAATGAGCTTTTACTTTTGTCAGTAAAGTATTTGGATGTTTTGGTTAAAAAAATTTGAGTGTTTCAGAGTTGTTTTACTATTATTCTGTTATGACACTCAACTGATTTACTTGACAATGATATTGCAATTTGTCAATTTTGAGTTTGTCTTGAGAGGTTGTCTTTGTTTGGTGAAAAGTTTATATCCGTTTTCTATCTACTGATTCACCCCCCCTCTCAGTAGTTTACCAGATCCTTATTGATTCATCATACCATCACCCATATCTCCATATCTCTCCCTAATGTATACAACTCCTTCGATTCTTTTTCACATCTATATCACTCCCCCCTTGACATCAATGCCATCAAAAATTCTAAAAAGAATGTCAAAGATCCAAAAAAAACTGTACAATGAATATCCCAAAAATATCTTACCGGAGCTTAACAAATTTCAAAATTTTTGGATAAGCCTTCTCCAATAGCTCAAGATAAGTATCCCAACCAGTTTTGAAGGTGTCGAAAATGGATACAAGTCCATTTAATATATGTCCAAATGACTCTTTCTCACTTACCTCTGTCGGTGTGGGCTTTCCAACCATATCCATACATTATTTCTTATGTACACTGAGTGAATCCAACCGGGAACTCACCAATCCTCTCAAACTTCTAGCTCTTCTTATAATTTTGTCTCTTTCCTTCTCAAGAACAAAAATTTGGGCTTCCAAAATCAAAATTTGACCATCAATGGATGTAGTTAATGAATTCAATCCATCAAAATAATTAGCTATATTTGCAATTTTCTCCTTAAATTCTTTTATCTTCTTATCCACATTAACTATAAGTATATCTGTGTTACAACATACCCTATAAATATGTGTACACTGCTTCAAAAACATTATCTATCAGTTTCATATTTTCATCAATCTTCTTCTTCTCAAATTCAATCACCTGATCAAATGCAACTCTTTTATCCTGAGTGAACCTTTCTAGTGCTTGTTAGTTTGAAATCTGCTGTAAGGATTGAAAATCCTTTGAAATGTGCTCACTAATTGTCTTAAGCTTGTCGGATGGGCTCGCTTCATTGTCAATCTTGCACTCCGGGACTAGTCTATGTAAAACAGTGATTGATTGATCAATAATCCCTTTATCTGTAGATCCCTCCTTCATTAATTTTTGTGCTGCCATCATCATGAGTTCAGTAGGACTCATCTTGGTTATGTTTTTCTTTACAACCTACGAGGTGTCAATTGACAACAATGATGGACCAACTATTGGTTCTCTGTCAGTTTCCCCTTTCTTCTCCTCTAATGATTTGTCCTTTATAGCTTCCTCACTTGCACCAGTGGCTTTGCCACTTGGTGCAGTCTTTGTAACTGTCGGTTCCTCTGTAGGAACTATAACCTCAACCTGTACATTTGTATCTGGAGGACTGTTATCCTCAATATTAGTACCCTGTACATCATTAACTTTTTCACTCTTTGTATTAACTGGTATCTCAACATTTGTCTGTACATTTGTATCTACCAGGGGCTTGATTTCCACTATCTTAATGTTTTTCAAAATTGAGGGTGAAGTACCCATAATCCCATTTCCTTTTCCTTCAACCGGGGTGTCTACAGTGTTTGTCTTTGATTCCGGTGAAGTAAAGAAACCTTTGTTCTCTCCAAAGAACTTAACCCATGCCTTTTGAGTCTCCTTTATTATCTCATTTACCCTTTCTAGCATCAAACTGGTTATTCTATATTTTCTATTAAAGACTTTTCTATCTGCCACCTCAAGTGTCCTTTCCATTTCCTCTAGAGCAATAGTAACACAAACAAATAACAACTCTTGAATTTTAATATGCTTGTCTTCTTGCATTGCTGACAGTCTTCTAGCATCTAACATATTATATAATTATGTCGATATTTGTTTTTCAATTTCTATTAAGGCTTTCTTATAAATATCCAAATATAATAATATTGCTTTCTCTACCTCTCTTTGTTCATCATCCTCTAAGTGTTCATAATAAAAATGTACATTCTTTAACATGCCATCCTTAGTGATTTCATCTACTAACTCTACACAAGTTTTTGGAGGAATGATAGTCACATTACCAGATTGAATTGCCAGATCGATGTCATTCTTCTTCTTCCTTCTTGCAGTACTAGATGGAGCTGAAGTGGTTACTTTTGGTGTTTTCTTCTATACCGGTATTTTGAATGTAACCTTCCTAACAGGTTGCTTTTTAGCCTCTACCTTTGTTTCCTATGTTTTCTTCATTACAACCCTCTTGAATGCCAAGGGTGTGTCATCCTTAGATTGAGACTCTGTTGTAATAGGCTCAATGTGTACTTCTGGATTCTTCCTCTTCCTGCCTTTCTTTGGGACAACATCAATTAATGCTTTAGTGTCCTGTGAGACCTTCTCAACAAATTTACTATCTTTTCCTTCCTTCTTCTCTCTCTTCTTCCAGTTGAGCTCTGTTTCAACCTCTTGTGATTTTTGTTTTGCGGTACCACAGGGCTCCTCTGCCTCATCAATAGGTGCATCAATCAACATTTTTACATAAGCCTCAAGGATCTGTGCATCCACTTCATAGCCCATTTCCTCAATCCAAATCTTTCGGGGCTTAACCGCTTCCATAAGTGTTTCATCCTTCTTCACCATGAAGCATATGTCAGTTGAGTATTTTTCTACAATATGCTTAGGAACCCTTTCCCTAGACTTTATAGATTTCCAGAACCCCTTAAAATTTCCCCATACTTTATCATCTATCTGACTGCCTAAAGTAGCAATTGACAATTTCAATTGTCTCCCTACCAGGATATCAAATGTCCATTGCCTCTTCCCAAAATTGGGAGTATCATTCATGAAAAATAACATAAAGCAGACAATTAAGTTGCCATACCGGAAGGTTCCTTTCTTTTCTTCCTTAATCTTTCCTAGGTTTATTAACAGTTCATCTAACATCCAACCACATAATTCCAATTTCTCATTTTCTCTCATCATTTTGTATGCTATGAAAATGCAACTGGAAACAGAGTTCAGTCGGTTTGACTGAGTTACCTTATATCTGATGATCATGCTACCGAATCTGATGTCAGTGTCGGTAATAGTGCTTATTCTCATAGATCTCCTGTCAGATGTCATGTCGGTGATTTTATTTATGTAATCATTTGAAACCTTCTTGTCTGGACGTTGCCTAACCTGTGGCAAACTAGTGATTTTCCTGATGACTTCCTTGGTGATCTTGTAAGGTCTATCCAACCAAATAAACTCCCCATGTACTCTACTCAAAACATACCTAATTATCTTATCTTCGAATTCTGAGATGTCTAGAATGTTGGTAAACCCTAAGTCTTCATTGTGCTTGTATGCCGATTTGATCTTTCCAGATTCTCCAATCAGCTCACTCATGTACATGCCCTTTATTTCAGATGTTCTCAAGTCCTCAATGTGACAATGTATGTATGCCCTAACATCTTCAACATAAACAAATCCCTCCAGAACACTGGAAAATGTTCCAACTGAATCTTCCACAATAGCCACATGCGGATACCGCTTGAAAATTGGCCTGGGGTGGTCCTTGACCTCTACTAAAGTTGGATTTGCAATAAAGATTAGAATAGATGATGATCCCGCTTCCATGTTTAAAGATAAATACCTATTGATCGCTTTTGGTGAAAACCCTTAACAAATTCTTCCAATCGTCAGTGAAATCGCTCAAGAAGAAATTTGGTTTCTCTGAAATGCCTTTGATCACTCTTAGTCGCTCTTAATCACTATGAAATCGCTCTATATGCAAGGTGATCAATAATGAAGTGAATTCGGCCTTTTAACCTCTAAGAAAAACCCTAATCTTCCATTGACATTAATGACTGCTGGTGAAAGATATCGGATCTCGAATAGAACATATCCATGTTGGATAAGCATCTCCAATATCTGGAACATCTTCCAAAACCTCGTCCTAGGGCATATGCAACATCTTTATGAATTTGGCCTACCCCTAAGGCATCTACCTCAGTTGCTGGATGAGCTACCTGTCGGTGCAGGAGCAGCCTCCTCTATCAGATAAGTAACCAGTGCATTTCCATCTAATGATTGTTCTCCAGTCTTCCTAACCCATCTCTGAGTATGATCTTGCCGAATTTCACTAACCTTATCTTTCTCTTTCTTATCTGATCCTCCATTACCAACCGGTGGATTTCTTCTTCTACAGAATTTAGCAATATGTCCAACCTCATTAAATGCATAACATGTAACATTGTTCCTTTGAATTTCTTTGCTAAAACCAGTGAAATTGCTTGACCTACACTGATTAGCCATATGTCCAAACTTTCCACATGCATAGCATTTAACATTCATTCTGCAATCTTCTATCTTATGACCATACTTATTGCATTTTGTACATTTACTGGGAGAAAAATTAAGGTTTTGATTTGCTCTGTTTCTACATTGTCTAGCCATGTGACCAAATCTATTGCAAACCAAAACATCTATCATTAAATTTATAAGCATTAAATTGCCTTACCGGTGCCTTATGGTTTTGATCTTCATTAGCAAGATCAGAACTTTGTCCTTGCTCAAATCCAAGTCCATTAGAATCTCCAATCTACCTTTGTCTCTTCAACAACTCATCTAGTTGTGTTAAGCTAATCTTGAATTTTTCTTTATACTCACTTGCAGTAGTTAGATCTTCTCTCAAAATTATTATTTGTCTGTCAAGCTCTTGTTCATTACTCTGGGATTGTACTAAATCAGTTCTCAACATATCATTCTCATGAACCAACCTACCACATTCTTCAAATTTGTTCTTCAGGGATACAACAAGATTTTCTTCCTTTTTCTTTCGATCCTCAATCTCCTTAAACATTCTCATAGTTATAGTTTGCATTTCGTTTCTCATAACCATGTTCTCCTGTCTCAATTTATGACATTGTTCCTTAAGTACATCTTTCTCTTCATCACCCTGACCTTGCAAGAGTTCCTTCCTCCTAGCTTGAACAGATGATAGTCTCTCTTGTAGGACAAGAATGAATTCCTTAGAAGAATTCAATTCATCTTGTAGCTTTAAGTTCTTTAACCTTTCAGCATCATAATCTTCAAGTGCCATCTCAAGTTGTTTCTCCAAACCCATGTCCATGGATTCCAGATTCATGATATTCCTCAAGCTGTTAAACTTCCTCTGAGGCACAAGGCTCTAATACCAATTGTTGGAATCCAATAACACAGGGGGGGTGAATCAATGTTATACTGGATGAATTAATTTTAGCCTTATTAAAACATGCATACACCAACCAGTGTACCAGTACATGCAGAATTGAAATAAGTAAAGCAACCAATAAGCCAATCACATAAATGAGAATCATAACACACAAAATTATACGTGAAAAACTTCAAAGAGGAAAAACCACTGTGGGATTTGTGACCCACAATATCAATCCACTGGCCATATGAAGAGATATTACAAAATATAAGGGGCCTACACTTGCAGGAAGGCTTACAGTTTAGAGCACACTGCTCAATCACAAATGGAGTCTCACTGACTACATATAAATCCAGAATACAATTTGGAGAAGTGTTGAACTGCTAAGATAGCATCTTCTATGCCAGAATACAGTTCCAGTTTAAGCTTTGTCTGTTCCAGTTTGAAACCCTAAACCCTTTACCGAAATAACCCTTACATAAATATCCTCACATACATAATCTCTCTGATATATTTCACATTATATCACATTCACATATCCATCACCATTTCTATATCAAAATGATCTAATCGAACTGACCTATATATCCTATACAACTTGTCATGCCTTATGTCGGCTTACAAAGATAATTACAATATCAAATTACATGTCAGCTAGATAACATAAATGCATGAATATCAAAAACAATTGCTAATGTCAGATACAAGAGATGTTGACCTCCAATACCGATAACCATATTCTAAACCATGTCGGCCTGCATTGTCGAAAACCAAAGAAATCCTTCTGTCCTAATGGTGCCGGTGTCAGTGTAGTGTCTGTGAAGTGCCTGTCGATACACAATTGAACCAAAACATGAAGTCGGAACAAAATACCATGTTGCCATCAATGACAACATAGTGAAACCAACCAATTGAGTGTCAATTGCCAACATTTTTTTCATGACTATCTTATCAAGGCCATTAGTAAATTAATAAATTGATACTAGAGATCTTTCCTAGATTCTATCTCGAACTTATTACTTTAGAAAGTGGAAATGAAAATATTCCTAAAAAATTCTTTGTTGTTTTATCTCATTCATTTTCATTAATTTCAAATGAATAAATTTAAGCATCCCCTTATTCAATATATCACAATAAATGTTTGAATTTCATATTGACTAAAATACACAAGAATGTGTAAGGTATTGTAGAGAAATTGGTTTTATCATTGTTTAGCAACAAGTTTAAAAGACATACATCTTATGTCAAATGATCAAAGTTAAAGTTGCACGTTATTGTCGCATTTTCCAAATACAACCAATTAGCAAAAAATAGTCGATATAGTTTTTGCTAATGTTGATAGTTGACAAACTATAACTGTGCACATTAAAAATTGGGAAAGAGACCATGTAAAAGAAAAATTACTTTTATGATTTATCCCCTTGGAAAAGGACAAAATAGCTAGGTACCCCCTCTTGGAATACTCTATTTTGAGGTGCTTAGACACTTGTCGGGAGTTGTAAGAGAATATATGACAGTGTTGACAGTCATTATTGCTATGACAATATCTATGACAATATTTATGACAGAATCCTTACACAGGTGCACATGCATGAGAGATGCCTTATGACAGCTATAAGAGGCTATTTTGGGAGGTGTGTGTGAGTTTTTTCAAGTGGTTTTGTTGCATGTTGTTTGGTGATACCATAGTGGTATTTATCCTCACAAACTCCTATAAATTAGTGCCTTGAGTTAGTGTTCTTCATTCAATCTTGTTCAATTTGCAGGGTAATAGAGTGTTGTCGGGTTTTACAAAGGTCTATAGAGAGGTGTATTGCTATTGTATTCTTCATTGGATTGGGAATATACTTGTATCTCTTTCTCTAGTGGATTTTTTTCCAAAAAGGGTTTCTCCACATAAATCTGGTGTTTCATGAGTAATGGTTTTCTTGTTCTTGTTTTGATTCTACAATCATTGTGTTGATGGTTAATCTATAGTTTCAAAGTTGCAACAACTTTGAGTTGAAGTTCATATTGCAAGCTTTCTTCACCATATTTTACAACATAAGGTTGCAAGACCATATTGGTTTCACTTATATTACCACTTTAGAAGAAGTCGGAGAACAAAGTATGAGACTTATGGCAAAGGAATTAAACATATTGATAAATGAAGAGTGATATGATGTCAAATTTGGAGACATTATACGAAAAAACCTTTTTTAATAAATTTAGATTTCATGCTTCTCGTGTTTTGAACGTCTGATTTTCATCCTCCAAATTTAGAAGCATTTCAATAAATGATTCTTATTTTGGAGATAAACAACCAATGTCTTTATGTTAAGCATTCAATAACAATTATTTTTGAATAAAAGTTGGGTTTCAATGAAAGATATCTCTCAATGTACTTTACATATAGCTCTCTAAATATAGATATGCTAGATACTAAGTGATTAACCTATTTACTCCAACAAAAATGATATGTAGAGGATTTGGAACACCACTTACCAAGACCTAACTCTTTTCTACACATGCTTCCCAAATCCCAATACCTACTCATATCGCATTAATTAAATTATCTCTTTCCCCTCCAACACTGAAGTGATATATTGGTTCAAATTTTGGTTATTTAGAAAACCTCAATATGCACAGATGTGATAAGGTATTATGTTAGAGGTGATTCTTAGATATTTGATTATGATCCCTCAATCCACCATTTGCTACTTTGGATAAAATTCATGATTGTGAACTTGGTCAATGCCAATTTTGCAATACTAGATGTAAATCTTGAGCATTTAAATACAAATTTCATAGAATGGACCCATGTTTACCTCCCTTGCTAGTTATTGTGAGTTGATCTAGTGCACATTTATGGTTAGTTGAGTTTTATGTTGTTGTATCAAAGGAAATTCACTCATTCATATGAAAATTACCTACAAATTTTTTAATAATATGTAAAGTTCAATTATATGAAAGAAATAAAAAATAATCTACATTATTATTAGAGCATTGCATCAAAACACGTCATCCTAAGGCCACATCATCCTAAGGCCACTACATTATTTTTAGAGGTTTAACATAGGAGAATATCACTAGATACCTCAAAAGTATTTGAAAATTACTTCCAATCTTTTCACAAATTTAGACATAAAAAATTAGGTTAAGTGAATTCCAATAATGCACATTTTGGCATGGTAAATCCACAAGTCTCAAATTATATGGGCATATAAATTCAAGTTTGCACTCAGATTAAACTTACAATTGCATAAATGATTTAAAGCAACAATAAGGAGCAATTTTTTGCTCAAAAATGAGGGGAAAAGATCCTACAATCAAATTGAATTACAACCATAAAAAAATAAATACTAATCTAGACTTTACATATATTTATCTTATTTTATTAAATAAATGATTTTTTTAAAAGAATAATCTAATTACAAAATATTATTGTAATTCAAGTACAAATGCTATCAAATTTTTGACCCGTTTGACTATTTGGGTCAAGCCTCCCTCTTATTCACATACAAATAGAATAACTTTTAACATCCACGAGACCCAAAAATAGTCTCTATGGAATGCTACATGAAACATATGTAAGTCTACAATGCCCGTAGCAATCAAACATTGGTCTGAGCTCTCAAGGAATCAAAATAAACAAAGACAAAAATAGCAGGATTCAAGCCAAAAACAATGATAAACATGCAAGATAGGAGGGGTAACTTGTATGCAAAGTTGAGTGGGGATTGTTTAATGGAAGGTTTGATATCAAACGTAGATTCATCTAACTACATAGTTACCAACATGAACCTTAGAGTGAACCAAGGACTGAAGGGAACATTTTGAAAGTTGAAGCTCAATCGCGCTCTGTGAAAGTGGGGTCCGCCCCACGCTCTCTGGGCAAACTATGAATGGTATCTGACCATCTGGCAGGGGAGTGATCGCTGGCAGATGCACTGCTCTGGGAAGATTCTCTCGCTTCTGTGATCATTCTCACCCCATCTCTCATGGAAGGTCTGAGCTCAGGAGAGGGTGACACGCATGCCATGGCTATGTTCAACAGCACCCGCAGCTTATCCTCCGACCCCTCGCTCGCACTCCCACTCTCATCTCCCTCTCTCACAGAAACTACCCAATTTGGGAGGTCTGGCATGCCCATTAAAGCCTGAGAAGGTGTTTTGCCACTCAAAATCTCGAGTAGAATCACTCCAAAACTGTAAACATCAGCGCTGTAAGTCATCTTCAGTGGGCACCTGCATTCGGGTGCTCTATAGGCTAAAAATGAGTCAGCAGCCACTGAATCGGAGGTGTCGGCGTCCGAATCACAACCCAAGCCCAGGACAGTCAGACCGTAATCTGTTATGCATGCCTCAAAATCTGAACCAATCAGAACATTGGTCGACTTGAGATCTCCATGAATGACTCCCAGGGAATGCAAATATGCCAAACCTTGCCCCATGTCTTCTGCAATTTTCAGACATGATGTCCAATGCAGAGGCTTCGCCTTCCCTTCCACTGATGCCGTGCCTATACATACAAACTGAAACCATTTACCGATACCCATTTGCAGCATTAAAAGAAATGTATTGAATTTCTAAAAGAAACTAGAAAAGCCCAAGTAAAAGAAACTGGGTGTTTCAGTATCAGAAAGACTGGTAGTTGAACAGAGTACTGAA
Organism: Cryptomeria japonica; assembly: GCF_030272615.1. NCBI lineage: Eukaryota > Viridiplantae > Streptophyta > Pinopsida > Cupressales > Cupressaceae > Cryptomeria > Cryptomeria japonica. The sequence continues at coordinate 541,984,660 of NC_081407.1, forward strand.
GCAAACAGTGCAGAGAATTAGGAATAACTACCATTCTAAGCAGCGTTGAAAAGCAGTTAATTTGGGAAAGAACTAGTTTACTGACCGTGAATGAGAGAGAAGAGGTTGCCATTGGGATAGTAGTCGTAAACGAGGAGGCTTTCATCTTTGGCACGGAAGTAGGCTCTGAGAGAAACCAGATTTGGGTGCCTCAGATTTCCAAGCATATACATATGTTTCTCTTGTTCACTTCTGCTCATGGTATTACACTTCTTCACCCTCTTCACCGCAACGGTCAATCTGCTGTCCATTACAACCTTATAAGTACTTCCTAAGCACCCTCTTCCCAAAATCACAGCAGTAGCCTTGAGCAAATCCTCCAAGCTGTAGATTTGAGTCTCTCCTCCACAGAACACAAGATTTCCACTGACATTCCCACTGTGATTATCCCTAGGCGAGGGGCTTCTCCCGCTTTTGCTCGTGCTCTTGCTCTTGCTGGATTGCTGGGCATCAGATTCCCCTGCAATTTCGCCTTCTGTCTTCCCACCGCGGGTCTGCTTCCCAGTCGTGTGCTCATCACTGGACCGGTGGCGGCGTCCCCTGTAAACGAAGAGAACCACAAGGCATAAAATGGCCAAAAAACCTACAACACTTCCGACCACAATTACAGCAATCTTGGCCCTTTTGCTGAGCTTTCTAACTTTGCTGTTGACAGGCCAAAAAAATTGATTTTGAGGACTGCTTGTGGGGCTTGAATCGGGTGTCAGAACAGGGCAGGGCCTATCTACAAGTCGTCCACAGAGTCCCGGATTTCCACTAAACGAAGAGAGATTGAACTCACTAAGTACTCCCGTTTCTGGAACGAGACCCGAGAGGAGATTGTCAGATACATTCAAGAAGATCAAGGATGACTGGTTAAACGCCGGGAGGGAACCGCTGAGCCGATTGTTTTCCACACTCAAAACGTGCAATCTAGGGAGCAAAGCAAGAGCCAGAGGAATTTGACCGGCCAATGAATTGTGTGACAGAACAATGACCTTGAGGCGATGCAGAGTGGCGATTGAAGCAGGGAAAGAACCAGTGAAATTGTTGTAATTGAGGAACAAACTCTTGAGATTGCGCAGGGAGGAAAGATCGGGAATGGGACCTGTGAGGGCGTTTCCTTTCAGGCTTAGAACACGGAGTTGATCCAGCCTACTCAGGGTATTGCCCGCAAAAGTTCCATTCAGCCACAAATTTTCAAGAACCAGCTTTGTAACTCGCCCTTTTAGGCATTCTCTTACTCCATCCCAATTACAGTAATCAGATCGACTCCACACCGTCTGTAGCAGCCCTCCACCATTTGCCCCTGCCATGAAAGCAACCAGCCCGCCCAAGTCACCATCGTCTGCCTCTGACACGCCTATTCCTGTTGCCACCAAAAGGGTAAAAATCACACACCATGCTTGCACCATGGCCACTTACCCTCAAAAGAAAAAGCACAGAGATGGAGACCATGGACAGACTGACTGCTTTTCCCTGCTCTGCACGCAAAATGGGTCGAGTGGGTTGGGGAATGTGGCCTAGCTTGGCTGGGGATCACGTGCCCACATGAGCCCGGGCCTTCGTTTTGCAGATTGTACAGCAGTGTTCTTGAGATTCCAGAGATTAATTAATTAATTAACAACTGCTTGCACGCAATTTCAAGCTCTGAAGACAGGGAAAGGTTCTCCACAGTCCAGCTCATTGTAAGCATAAATGTTGGCCCACTCAGCTCTCCTTCCATAGCTGTGGTTTTCCTCATCCTTTGTACGGGGGCTGAATTAAAAAATTGTTCCAAACTTCCATGCACAATCTGGTAGGCTCTATATAGTTTTAACATGCAGAACGAGGGTAATCTTGATCATCAGTAGAATCTGCAGCTTGTCGACCTTTTAGGGCATGTCCATGTCGAGTCTTTTGCATGGATGAAAATAAACTTTACAGTAGTTACAAGTCAAATATGTTGTGTGAACTTTCCACTTTCTGTTGGGGTTTTTTAAAGTGCTTTGAATTCTACACCCCCAATTATAGAAATATAAACGTGGGAATGACAGACTATTTGGAAAGCATGAAGCTTCCACCCTTTTTTGTCATGCCATGTGGACTCTTCCAAGACTGCTTTGGTTATATACAAATACCTTTATATATAATAATGATGTCAACATTTTGTTTGTAAGGTTCTAAACAATATTATTATTTGTAGTTTGAAGGTATCAATTCAATGATTTAATATACTTTGTAATGTAAATAACATTTAGCAACACATCATTAGGGAATGATTGTATAGATTTATTTCTTATAACTTTTATTATGTATTAATAAAGAATTCATAGGGTTGAGTTAATTATCATGTTAATGTTAATGTTAATTCTCTTTAACATGGCAATATACGTAACATGCTTCCGGAACTAACATGTTATTTTTAGTTTAGTTTTTGTCTATTTTGAGAAGAATACTTTAATGTATTTACATATTTAAAAAGTAAAGTTCATTTGTGCAAATCCAATTACTTTTATGCACTTATACTTTAGTTCTTCATATGTGTACACATCTTGATATATTCACTCTATCTATACATTTATTAGATCTATATATGCATATATTTATGGATATACTTGTTAACTACTATAGTTTGGCACCTTTTTAAATGTCTTGTCATTTTATAGTTGTAGGATTGATTCTATAGTTGTGAACTTGACCCACTTAAATTCAAAATCCAAATTCAAGTCTCACTAATGTCTACCTATGAATTTCCCACCTAGGGCCAACTAAACATAAATTTGCATGATTTATTTCTATGTCCTTATATTTAAAGTCAATCATTTGCATTAATTTTACACTCAAGTATCTCATCACAAACTTCATTTACTTTTCACATACCATGTCTAGTTAGAGGAAGGAAACACTTCAATTGGTACAATAAAAAGAATCTAGATTTGCATGATCATCCTAGGAGCACATGCATGTTTGAAGAGTATCATCTTGATATTTTACATGCATTTTCATGGGTTGATCTGGGAAAGCACATCTTGTTGTGGCATTGACAATAATTCTCCAAAGCTATTCTTAAACACCGTCAATCCCTAGATATCAAAAAAAGCATAAGAAGCATTGGAAAATTAGGAAAAACATAAGTAAGGTTGTGTAGACTACCAAATCATCTGCAAGTGCAAGACGTTTATGCAATTGTGGACTTGACCCTAATCCCTAGACTCAACTCTACCCAAAGAAAATAAAATATTTTAATCCTAAGACAAATAATAGACATGCATAATCCTTTTTTATCCCAGGGCATCTAGAGTTTAGCACCATATTAGATTGCATTCATTATTTGATCACAAACCTAAGTACCAATATCTATTACATTTACTTTCATACTTTATCATTTATTGTTTTAGAATATATTAGCCCTCAAATTCTACTCATTTACTAATATATAGGTCAAATGTGCTTTTTTAATGGCATGTTATTGGATTAGCCTAGATTACATTTAAGGAAAATTTATTTTCATTTACATTTTGGTGAAATATGTACAAATTTGATGTTCACAAGATTGGAAACCATTGGAAAGCCACTTTGACCAAGCATATTTTATTATTATTTTTTCCTTCTTATTTTCCTGGTCCTTCAACTATAGACTTGTAATCTTCTTCATTGTAAGATGAACACATGAGTATTCAATGAACTCAATATATGTTTCATACCATTAGTTTCATCATTGATTGTGAGATGCTTTGTGTGGTCAACTTAAGCATTTTAGTGTAATTAACAATTAAACATTCTTCTTCACAACAACTATAGAAGTAGAAGCTTTAGCCTATACACCTAGAATAGGGTGGTTGTAGATTATATCTCTTGTGGTTATCTTTCCTTTGTTGATGACACCTTCTTCTATGTTGGCTATGAGTCTTCAAGTAAAGAAAAGAATGATTATGATTGGGTTTGTCTACTCATATAGTGATATTAGAGGAAAAGAATTTGTGGGATCAATTTAAACCTTCTCTTTCTCACCACTCTTTCTACACTTATTTTATCATGCATTAGTTATAATATGATTAGATTAAGATTAAAATATGAAATTTTAGAGCATATTTTGTGTAGATTCTGGTTTATGTGAATTGCAAATCTATAACTCCTTATCACATGGAAATTAATGAATACATTTTTTTGTTAAAATACATTTTTTCTTTGCATGTGAGGGATAGTTATAGCTACAATATGAAATTCTTTAAAATGTATATACACATGGGTGGCTTATAAATTTTCATTAAACCAAAACAATAACCTATTATTTTTCATCAAGATTCTAATGGATCCTCTTGAATGGAACCCACTAGATTGCTTACCTATTCAGTCATTTGATTGCCTTTTAAACTCATTATGTTACTTCAAATCCCCTTGGGGTTCAATAACCTTTCAAATAGAGGAATAATCTTGTTGCAACTTGTTGACATGTTAAAATACACATAAATTAAATTAGTCGTAGAATGAAGGACCCACCAAAGAGTTGTTCAATCTTCATTTAGAGTGTCTTAGTCTTATTAAAATCCACAAAAAAATAAAAATAAAAGAAAACTAAAATAGTGTAAAATATGAATAAATAAATAAATACACATAAGAAAAATGTTTCCTTAATGTCAAGAGTTTATACAAGATGTGCTAAGACAAAATTCAAGTGGTTGTCTCATAAATATTTCTTCAAGAAATTCAAAGAGCATGTGAACCCAAAAGAAGCTCAAGAACAACTCCAAACACAAAGACAAGGGTCTAATGTTTTAATTTCAAACTTCACTCACAAGTTTCATTAAACCTTGGAGAAAGCAATCCAAACATGTATGTGCATACAAGTAGTAAAATTTTAGAATAAAAACACGAGCACACCAAGTTATTGGTTGATTTTCATGAAAACAATCAAAATTGTGGAAATGGGAGGATGCTTGTGAGAGGGATTTGTGGTTGGATAAAATTAGCCACAATCCTCAACGAATGACTTGTAATAGCTAGTTGATGTCACTTTATTCATGAATCACACATCAACAAAACTCAATCATGCCATGTTATTCACCGCCATGTGTTCCAAATCAAGTAGGCGACATACCTCAACAAAATTATATATTTTGTAGCCTTCAACAAAACCATGTGATGTATCAATATGGTTAAATTTTGTAGCCACAATCAACCTTAAACTCATAAATTTGTAATAATGTTCTAATGCAACCTTGTTCCTAGCCAATATATCAACAAAATATAATTATCTATGGATTCCAAAAAGGTCAAATAGATAGTTTTCTCTCATAATTTATTGGATTAGTTAGTAACTTCAATAAAGATAAATTAATGGCATGCCTCAATTAAATCAATTGGCCTGTCAATTCAATACTTGTGTATAACTTTTTATTTAATAAATACAAATTATTGTGGAGCTTCAGCTACTATTCCAACTATCCATGATGATAGTAGCTTCAGCTACTATTCCAACTATGAGGTCATAAAACTAACAAAGGCAACTAGAACTAGTTTAGGAGTTGAAAATAACCCAATAGTAGTTAATGAAAGTAGTCACAAAGACATTCAAGATGAAAAAGGAGAAATGGTTGGAACATATACATCCATGAATGAAGAATCCAATAACTTAGGCATGCATAAGCATTATGCAATTAGAATGAATGCATATGATAAGTCATGATACTTTATTTAAGTTAAAGTAGATGAATACTTCCATATATATTTTGATGTGCAAATACATCCTAAAGACTTTGATGCAATTCCCAACCTTTGTCAACCAATAATATCTAATTTTGAATTGCGTGTACTAAAAAATGGTTGAAAATTCAATGTAGTATGTCTTAATTTTAGGATTCACGAGTACCTTGGAAGACATAATTTTACCAAATAAATGTTGTCTTCACGCTACCACTAACTATGGAGAACTTTCTTGTCTCAAGTTTCATAAAAATGTATTGTTCCTTTAAGGAGATGAGTGAATATGTATCATCCATTCTTAATAAAGTTGACAAGTTACTTGATCAAGAGTTTAAAATCTAAGACAATGATGTTGCTTCACTCAAAAAAGAAATTCATAAGCATAATAAAACCAAAGAAATGGGAGAACATTATGGTACTAGGATTTCATTGACAAGGAATACAACTCAACGCTACTCAAATTTTAAAATGCAACTTATAAAGCTATCTCGCTCTATTTTAGGTCTATAAATAGCGTAGTTAAGTAATTTCACTTAATTAAATATAAATTTCATGATTCATATAATTTTTTTTACTTCAATAAATGTTGATGTTCATTATTATCGTATAGAAAATAATAAATTTGATGATAGAAATGTGTACAAATTGAGAGATATCACATGCAATTGAAGTTGAGGACAAGGTTGATGTTTAATTTGAGAATGTGCATTCAAGGCAATCATAACCTTCTCACAACCAAATTCTAAAGTTTATTATACAAAATGGTGTAGATCAACTTGATATGCTTAAGATTAAGTCCTTTGAGATTCTCTACTATGTAAAAATTTCTAATAATTTTGGAAATGTATACAAATTTTAGAGCAAGGTGACCTAGGTTATAAAAATGAAATGGAAGACAATGTTTTGAGGATATGTTACATATTTATAACATATTGAGCTACACTCATTTGTCTCAAGTTGTAGTAGTGTGGATGAGGAAAGTCATATTGTTCAATGTAGTGTTGGAATGAATGTTAATTTCATTAAATCTTCTTTAAAGGATGAATATTTTATGAAAATAAATCACAGTGAATGTCAACAAATGATTTTACATCCACAACCAATTCATTAAATTGTAGATCATAAAGTTAGTGTCTCTAATGAAGAATGTTTAGCTAGTTTAAATGCGTCAAACACATTGTTGACTAATGGTTTTGTGTTTGATGTGCATAAACCTAAGAAGCATGCTAAGTTGGATACAAAAACACATATTTTTAATCATGACATGGTTGGAAATAAACATCTACCATTGGTATATAGTACTACAATGTACAATGTATTTTTTCCTTATTCCATGCATTATCTCATTTTTATTTTGATGGTAAAGCTAACAAAAAAATTTATTGTTTTTCCTAGTAAGATTGTTAATGGATATAAAAAAACTCTTGACATGGATTCTCAAATAAATTGTTGGTCATTTGGAGGAATTGATTATGTGTTGCATTGATGTTTTGTCATTGATATCAACACTAGTTGTTTTGGTTGCTTTACCGGTATCCTTCCGGTCCTGGTAAGATGTTTGGTATCTGGTTGGATTAGATCATGATGATCTGGTATGCTCTGATATGTTTGGGTTATGGAATTGTCTTATTCATGCTACTCAGATTCATATTCAGTCAGTTGGTTTTGATCTGGTGATCGGATGCTATCCTGCTTGCTGGCAAGCTTGGTTTGTTGTTCCGATGAGGGTTTCATCGACAGAGCTTTGTTGAAGATCCTTGATGATATGCATAAGTGGTGATGGTGTGGATTCTAGTAAAGATTCAGGATGCTGATAGTGATCATGTTCGAGACTTGGTTGATTGGGATCATTGCCTTAGCATGTGTGGACCTAAATTGGGTCCCGGTATTATCTAGGTTATGGACCGACTTAATGTAACATGTGGATTGGACTTCTCGATGTTTTTATGGGATGTCTTATGGGTTGGATATTATGTGTTTGGTCTCTGGCCGACATGTTTTGTAATTATGTAATTGTTTTATTGTCTGGTGGCCGACCTTATTGTTTGTGGTCGAGGGTTTGTATATATATGATGTAAGATCTCATTGTAGATCATCATGGAATGGGATATTGAATGTAATAAGAGTGAATAATATAAAAATCATTCAGGCAGAGGATTTGGTCGCTCATTGGTGATCGATTTGGGTTTATGTAAGAGGATTTAGTCCTCCAGTATTGAGCTTAACCGGAACTGTACTCAGGCATAGGAGATGTTATCTTTGCAGTTCATTCTTTCTTCTGGATTGTAGTATGGAATTCTATGTAGTCAGTGAGACTCCTTTTGTGATGAGAAATGTGCTCTAGGTTGTTGGCCTTCGTGCAAGTGTAGGCCCCTCAATTGTAATCACATACTTACTGCAGAAGTATTATCTGACTATGGGTAGGCTTCCCATCGTGGTTTTTCCCTTTGCCTGGTTTTCCACGTACAAATATTGGTGTCATGTGGATGGTATTTATTCTCTGATTGTTATTTATGCTTAATTCATTTATTTTCTATTTCGGTAATTGGTTTATGCATTCCGGTATTGATCTTTTGGGTTTTGGTATTAAAGTTTTAATTGCTTAAGATATCGGTAATCTGGTGACAACTGATTCACCCCCCCTCTCAGTTGTCTTCCAGTTATTTGAACTGTCTAACAATTGGTATCAGAGCTCTAGTCTTCTCAGTAGAAGCTTAACCGCTTGAGAAAGATCCTATGGCGACTAACAGTTCAAGTTCAAGTTCATCTAGTTCATTTGTTGCTATCTTTCAGAGAGATATTCCTAGGCTTGATGGAACAAATTACAGAGTATGGAAGATTCAAATGGAGACTCATCTGAGATGTCTTGGTAAGGAAATTTGGGAAATCACAGAGAATGGTGTTACACCTTATAATCTGGCATCTAGCAATCCTCCTCCAACAAACTTGGATAAGGAGCTTGAGAATGATTGTAGAGAAAGAGAATCCCTCTTGTGTGCACTTTCTGATCAACAAATAATGGGATTAACTGACAAATCATCAGCAAAAGCTATATGGGACAAGTTGGAGACTCTTAATAAAGGTGACCCTACTGTTAAGATTGCTAAACTTGATAGTTATCGGGTGAGATATGAGAACTTGAAGATGGAAGAAGATGAAAGGATTATTGCATTCATGGAAAGGGTAAATGAAATTGTTATGGGAATTCAATGTTGTGGTGGAACGCTAAGTGAAGATGAGATAGTTTCTAAAGTTCTGAGAGCTTTACCACCAGCTTACAAGATGAAGGCTACAACAATTAATGAGTTGAGAACAATGGTTAATACTTTCGTCAATAGAGATACCTTGGCTAGGAAATTATCTTCTTTTGAGCTTGAAGAATTTGGACCCTCTGGAGTTGTGAAGTCTGAACCTACTTTTCATGCATCTACATCATCAATCGACAAGCAAGATTGGAAAGCTTTGTATGCAAAGGAATTGGATGATATGAAGAGAGAAGATGAAGAATTTGAGCAACTTGAAGCCCTATTTGCTAGAAGAGTACCTAAAGGACCGGTAGGATGTAAGTATGAAGGAAAATCACGTTTTAAATGTTTTGCATGTAATAAGATAGGTCATTTTGCATCTACATGTTCTGAAAGGAATTCAAGATTTGAAGAAAGAGCTAGAAGATCTTTTAAGCCTAACCCTAGATATCAGAACAAGTATAAGTACAGGAAAAAAAAAGATAAATTATGCTGCATAGCGAATGAGGAAGGTGTGACTGATTCTGATGAAGAACCGACCCAAGACTCTGCTAGTGGTTCCGAGAATGGAAAGGAATGGGTGTTCCTGGATATCAAGGAAGATGTTTCAGTACTAAAAGAGAATGTACCTGAAGAGAAGGCACTTGCTGCTAAAATTGAAGATAAGGATGAATGGGTAATTGACAGTGGATGTTCACATCATATGACTGGAGATAAAAGGAAGTTTCTATCTTTGCAAGAATTTGATGGCGGTTTGGTTAGATTTGGAGATGACAAAGCATGTATGATCAAAGGAAAATGAACTATATCATTGGATGGTAAGCAAAATACTGATAATGTTTATTATGTTGAAGGTTTAAGGCATAATCTTTTGAGTGTAGGACATTAGGTGGATAAGGGATTTCAATTACAATTCAAGGATGGAAATACAAAATCATTAATAGATCTGGTTTGGAGATTGCAACCGGTACTCAGACAAAAGGTAATATATTTCATTTAAATTCCGATTAGAAGACATGTTTGATTGCACAAATTGATGAGAGTTGGCTATAACATGAAAGACTATGTCATGTGAATTTTGATTGCATAGTAAAGATCAGTTCAACTAAGGCAGTTAGAGATATACCTAAGATTGTGAAGCCCTATAATCCGGTATGTAAAGAATGTCAAATGGCAAAATAGGTCAAAACCTCTTTTAAGATTATACAAGACAAATCTAATGATGTTATTGATCTTATTCATATTGATTTGTGTGTCCCTACTAGAGTTAATAGTTTTCAACGTGATGGATATTTTATGCTAATCATTGATGATTATTCTATAATGATGTGGGTTACTTTTTTAAGGGAAAAATCTGAGGCTTTTGAAAAGTTTAAAATCTTTAAAGCTAAAGTTGATATAGAGACTGGATTGAAGATTAAATGTTTAAGGTTAGATCGTGGTGGAGAATTTACATCCGGTGAGTTTAACAACTTTTGTGAGAATCATGGCATGAGGAGACAATTTTCTGCTCCCCGGACAACTCGACAAAATGGAGTTGTGGAAAGGAAGAACAAAACTATCTTGGATGCTGCTAGAACCATGATGATGGAAGCTAATCTACGTCATATCTACTGGAGAGAAGCAGTGAGCACAACAATTTATACATTCAACATAGTACATATCAAAGGAGAAATCGGCAAGACACCTTATGAATTATGGTTTGGAAATACACCTACAATTAAGTATTTCAGAATCTTTGGTAGTAAATGTTATATCAGGAGAGATGATATCATTGGAAAATTTGATCCTAGATGTGATGAAGGAATATTTCTTGGTTATTCTAATGAAAGTAAGGCATATAGATATTATAAGAAGAGATTACAAAGAATTGTGGAGAGTGCTAATGTCAAGGTGGATGAGCTGAATAAAAGTCAAATCAAAGTTTATGAGCAAGAATTGACAACGGATATGATCATAACTGAACCGGTAACACCTTTACCGGAACAGAATGTTGAACCAGTTACTCCGACAGTATTAGAAAATTCAACAATAATTGAAGAACTGGGAAGAGGAACAGAGAATCAGAAGACTCCTAGGTATGTAAGGATGAATCATTCAGATGATCAGATCATTGGGGATAAAAACAATGGAGTGATTACAAGAAGGAGATTGGCAGCTAATGAGGTATGTTTAATTTCTCATGTTGAACCTGTATCAGTAATTGAAGCATGTAAAGATGAATGTTGGATGAAAGCTATGGAAGAAGAATTAGATCAGATAGAGAAGAATAACACATGGACTTTAGTTCACTGGCCTAAAATTAAGAATGTTATTGGAACTAAATGGGTATTTCGGAATAAATTAAATGAAGATGGAAAAGTTGTAAGCAATAAAGCTAGATTGGTTTGCAAAGGATATTCTCAGAAGAAAGGAATTGATTATGCTGAAACCTTTGCACCTGTAGCTAGGATTGAAGCTATAATTTCTTACCTATGTTGCACATAAAAACTACAAGGTTTATCAGATGGATGTTAAGTGTGCCTTTTTGAATGGGGATCTTGATGAGGAAGTTTATATTGAGAAACCTAATGGTTTTTCACTTTCAGATGATAAAAGCATGGTTTGTAGGTTAAAGAAAGTTTTATATGGATTGAAACAGGAACCTAGAGCTTGGTATGCAAGGTTAGATAAATATATTTTGAAGCTTGGTTTCACTAAAGGTAATGCTGACAGTAATCTATACTATAAAGTCACTGATGATGATATATTGATTATTGAAGTTTTTGTTGATGCCAATATTTTTGGAGGTGAAGATAAGTTGTGCACGGAATTTTCTAAGAATATGGAGAAAGAATTTGAAATGTCTATGATTGGGGAAATGAATTTTTTCTTAGATTTGCAGATTACTTAGACTGACAAAGGTATTTTCATCTCTCAAACTAAGTATGCTAGGGAATTGTTGAAGAAATTTGGTATGGTAGACTCTAAACTGGTAAGTACTCCTATGGTTAGAAGTGAGAAATTGACAAGGAAAGATGAATCTGCACTGGTAAATCCTGCAAGATACAAGTATATGATTAGAGGTTTGCTATATTTGACTCAGATTAGGCTTGATATAATGAATGTTATTTGTATTGCATCAAGATATCAAAGTGATCCTAGAGAAAATCATGAGAGTGTGGTGAAAAGAATTTTTAGATACTTGCAAGGTACATCTGAATATGGTTTGTGGTACCCTAAGGATGATGACTTTATTTTATGTGCATATATAGATGCAGATTGGGCAGGTGATGTTGATGATCGGAAAAACACTTTCTGTGGAGATTTCTTTCTTGGAAAGAAGTTGGTTTCATGGATCAGTAAGAAACAATCATGTACTTCTTTATCTATTGTTGAAGCTGAGTATGTTGTTGCTTCTACTAACTGTATACAAGTTCTATGGATGAAGAAAATGTTGAAGGATATTAAAGTGCATTGCATTGGACCGGTAGTTATTCACTATGATAACTCTACTGCTATAGACATATTAAAGAATCTGGTATTACACTCTAAGACACAGCACATACATATCAAGTATAACTTTATAAAGGAGAAGGTGGAACAAAATGAGAATAGACTGGTTTATGTGAACACTAAAGAGAAGATTGCAAATATTTTCACTAAACCTTTGCCTAAAGAATCATTTGAGTACCTAAGAGACAGATTAGGGGTTTCTACCCCTCCGACGGAGAACTGATTGATTCTATTTGGCATCAGTCCGGTATGCATTATCAAAGATATTATTCAATCTGGAATGAATAACATTGATGTAGGGATGCTACTGCTCAGGGGGAGTAGTTAGCTTTCTGATTCAGTGGTTTTTATTTTGCTTTGATATTTTTGTCATATTTCTGGCATTGATGTCAAAGGGGGAGAGATATATGTGAAAAACAAAGCTTTACAAGGATATCATTCACAGGGGGAGTTTGGTCTTTGTTTCAGAACTTCATTGCTATATCTTTGTGTGGGAGTTTGTTGGTTGTCTTCCATTGGGGAGACTTGTTTGGCATTTCTTGGCACTTGGATGTTTTTCACATCTAGTGTTGCCATCAATGCCAAAGGGGGAGATTGTTGGCCATTTGGAGGAATCGAATATGTGTTGCAATGATTTTTTGTCATTGAAGTCAAAACTAGTTGTTTTGGTTGCTTTACCGATGTCCTTCAGGTCTCAGTAAGATGTTTGGTTTCTTGTTGGATTAGATCATGATGATCTGGTATGCTCTGGTATGTTTGGGTTATGGAATTGTCTTATTCATGCTACTCTAATTCGTATTCAGCTAGTTGGTTTTGATCTGGTGATTAGATGCTATCCTGCTTGCTGGCAAGCTTGGTTTGTTGTTTCGACGAGGGTTTCACCAACATAGCTTTGTTGAAGATCCTTCATGATATGCATAAGTGGTGTTGGTGCAGCTTCTAGTGAATATTCAGGATGCTAATGGTGATCATGTTCGAGAATTGGTTGATTGGGATAATTTCCTTAGCGTGTGTGGACTTAAATTGGGTCCCGATATTATATAGGTTATGGACCGGCTTAATGTAACGTGTGGATTGGACTTCTTGATGTGTTTACGAGATGTCTTATGGGTTGGATATTATTTGTTTGGTCTCTAGCTGACATGTTTTGTAATTATGTAATTGTTTTATTGTCTGGTGGTCAATCTTACTATTTGTGGTCGAGGGTTTGTATATATATGATGTAAGATGTCATTGTAGATCATCTTGGAATGGGATATGGAATGTAATAGGAGCGAATAATATAAAAATCATTCAGGCAGAGGATTTGGTCGATAATTGGTGATCGCGTTGGGTTTATGTAAGAGGATTTAGTCCTTTGGTATTGAGCTTAACCGAAACTGTACTCAGGCATAGGAGATGCTATCATTGCAGTTCATTCTTTCTTCCGGATTGTAATCTAGAATTCTATTTAGTCAGTGAGACTCCTTTTGTGATGAGCAGTGTGCTCTAGGCTTTGGCCTTCCTGCAAGTGCAGGCCCCTCAATTGTAATCACATACTTACTGCAGAAGTATTATCTAATTGTGGGTAGGCTTCCCACTATGGGTTTTCCCCTTACCGGGTTTTCCACGTACAAATCTTGGTGTCATGTGGATGGTATTTACTCTTTGATTGTTGTTTATGCTTAATTGGTTTATCTGCTATTTCGGTAATTGGTTTATGCATTTCGGTATTAAAGTTTTAATTGCTTAAGGTTCTGGTAATCTGGTGACAACTGATTCACCACCCCCCCCCTCTCAGTTGTCTTCCAGTTATTTGAATTGTCTAACATAAATAACTTGGACCTCCAAGACCTAAAGGATAATTTGTTAGAAGTTGATCAAAAGGGCTTGCTTCATGTCTACTTCGATGTAACCAACCATATAAGTAGTGTTGACAAATGTTTTAAGTGACTTGATGTACAGAAACACTTATATAGGTGATAGACATGAAAAGCATTTACTATCCTATCATTTTTACTATGAGGGATCAAGTTTAGAAGAACTTGCTTATGGCTAGAGCATGATGATGAGTTGCATCAACTCTTGATTTTACATAATGACCATATAGAGTATGAGTCTTAGCTACATAACATTTTCATAGAGAGTAATTTAAGGACTTTAATTATATAGCTCTTACTCTTGAATACCTTGAGAAAAATGAAATAGAAAGAGCTTCATTATCCAATATCTTAAACCTTCATATTTCTACAAACAAAATCAATTAGAAAAATGTGTCATGTTTTTTATTTCTGTTTTGGTTTTGAGTGTTGTGATTTTGAGGTGTGATCTTATCGCTACTCATGTCTTTAATTTTAAAGTGTTTGTTTTCAGTTTTGATATGTTTGATCATTTGGTTTCCACTTATCAATTTGTAATCTTATCAAAAGTTAGTTTTCATAGTGTTTTGCAATTAGCCTTATTTGATCTCAAATTTTATTTGCTTCCCTTTATGAACTATATGCAAATAAGAATGTCCTTTTAGTAAATTTGTAGTATTCCAATGGTCTATTGTATGACTTGTCATCCTCTAAAATGGATGGATTACTTGTGGTGAAGTTCCATTAACTAGTATAACTATTTTCATAATTGTGCTCTCATGATCTAACAACCATAGGTCTAATTTAAAACAAATGCTATAATATATGATTTCTGAGCTAATTATGTTTAGATTAACAATTTATATATTTTTTTAGATGAGGTTATGATAGTCCAAGTTACATGAAGTGAAAAATTAAAATGATTCACCATCAATTTAATGGTCCCTAACCTAGTTGTGGGATTCAATGCTTCTTAGTTGAGAGTAAATAAAAGAAAAAGAAAGGAATAGTGAAATTAATAGAAAATAAATAAGATCACATGCAAATATCAACTTAAACTAAGTGCCTCTTGTAACTTTACTAAGGGCTATAGATGCTCATCAGGTAGTAGAAATATATGACAATGGGATCACTAATGCAAAATAAGAGAGGGTTAAAATCCTTTTTATGGTGAAGTGAACTAACATAACTTGATGTTTGGGTTGTGATGAGTGATCTACATGGGATTAGAAAGGAAATGGATACATGTGCACATTGTGGTAGAAATGATGTTGAGTTGTACTTTTTGGTCTTTTGTACAAATACTTTTTCAATGGTGTGCTTGTATGTTTGGTTATGCATGCCTCTAAGTTAGTCTTGAGCTATCAAGTAGTGCTTCTATTTTGAAGATGGTCAAAATTGCTAGATTATAGAGCCCCCATCCTTATGTTGCAAGTTGGCCTTTGAAGGCATAATGGTTATTATATTTTCATAAGGAGTATGAGGCCTTTGGTATTTGATGGCATTCAAGACCAAGTCCTTGGATTGAGTAGTTTGCATGTTTGTGTTTCTAGTTTTGCATACCTTGATATGCATCTTGGATGTGCCTTTGAACACAAACATTTATTGTGACCTTCACAATACCTCCAATTCTTACAACATTAGGAACCCTTGTGTTTGATTTTCAATATTGATTACCTTTATTTTGAAAGCTATAATGTGTATCTAGTTGCTTTTCATGTAATCCACCATTACTGGAATCTTTACATAGTTGTCTTATTTGTTGGTGGATGGGTTATCTTATTAGGAATTTAAATGAATCAATCCACTTTGACATGATGTATATAGTCTTATCATAAAGTTATGTGTGTTTATGCATTAACATATGTAAGATCATTGATATTGCTTCCAACAAACAAAGATTGACATTGACATTTTGTGATTATGTCTATCTCATTTACCTTCTATAAATTAATGAACTCAATGTTTTAACTTTATCAACATTTATTGAACAGCTCAAATGCTTATATACCTACTTCTATTTATTGTATAAGCTTTAGTTAAGCCTAGCTCATTAAATATAACATTGACAAAGCACCTAAGGTTTTCCTTCACATTTATTTGGTTTAAATTTAGGTCGGCGACTTGCTATCGTAAGTCATACAACTTATAGACCCTGCAGTGTAGGCGCTGGTTACGGCTTCCATTTATCCGTATCTCGTGCTTCGATGTGGCCATGTGGTTTTTGTTTCCATCTCCTCCACCAATCACCTATCGCCACCTCATATGTTTTAGCCCCACGAAATCTATGTATTTTGTCAAAAGCCTTGTGGTTTAATGCACGGTACGGTTGGTAAGTTTCAATAAGGATTATTTGCTGCCAAAATATTAACTCTTTAGGCCTTATTATGTTCTCCAGGTGAGAGAGAAAAAAACAACCATGGAGATTAACTGACTTACCTGACTTTAATAAGTTTGGATGCCCAAAAGGAGAAAGAAGCATATTGGTTCAATAGAGAAAGCAAGACCTAGACACAAACACAAAAATTTATTGGACGGTCAAAGCGTAAAGGGAGATCTAATGAATACTCAAATGTCAAATGGAAGTTGAATTTGAATACTATCATAATGTTGTTGTTTGACTTGAAGATGTTTAAGAGCTAAATTTTATCCCATCTAAAGGTATATATTGCATTTTCTTATTTCAATGTAATAGTATAAAGATAAAAAGAAAGAGTATGTTTGACAAACTTAAGTACAAGCAAAACATAATATTATTTTATGAAATTTTAAATATAAGTAGAAGACACATATTTAGATGTGTCGCATATTTTTTTGTAATTTTTTAAAGTAAATAATTAGTTATGATTTTTTCACTAGAACTTTTTAAAAATATAAAAACTCGTATGTCTAACCACCATAACTTGGTAAAAAATTTATCATTTTTTTTAATCCTATAGTATGTGAAGCATAGAATGTGGTGTATCATTTGGATTTGAAAAATGTGAAACTGTTTGAAAGTTATAGATGTTTATCAATCAACCTATCAATTAGGACTTTAGTCATAATGCATGTAGAAAACCAATAATGACTATTTATTAATTCAAAATAAGGCATAATTTATATTAATGGAAATTTGACAATTTACCTAATAAACTCTCTTCATTTCATCAATTTCAGATAAAAAAAAGTCATCAACCACATGGGCGAAGTCTAGAAAACCAAGAAAAACTTCTAAATATGTTTTTTGTGTTGAATTTCCAAGTTTGGCATATCCAAGCCAAATCCCAAAGCAATCTCGAGGCAAATCCCAAGGCTACAGGTTTTTGTAAAAAAAAAATGGATATCCATCAGCAACATATATGAATTAGTATTAGAAATTAGATGCTAACTAATATTCATTATCTTTGTGTGTTTTTTAATTATTTGTTAGTTTATTTATTACAAATAATTTGTTATTTCAACTATATTTTTTATGATTCATTTGTTTGTCTATAATGTGTAATATATTCTAATATCTTATATAATTATATATAATATTTAACATTAATGCATAAGTGCACCAAGATAAGGGACCAAAAAGAAGCCAATTTTTTTTTTTGGCCCAAATGAAGCCATTTGGCACACACCAAATAGGGTGCTTTCCATATTTGGCATGCCAAGCCTTAGGTTTGGTCATGCCAAACCTATTTGACGAGTGCCATATTTGGTGCTTGTCAAATGGAAATGCACTTTTGAAAGTACATTTTCATTTGGCAAGCGCCAAAATTGGTGTTAGCCAATTGTTTAGTAAATTGGCAAATTATCTTTCTTGTTTAGTCTCTCTCCCCCAACAAGAATATATACATGAAATATAACATTTAAGTATAAGTTTATGTAAATATTTCATGTATATATTGGCACGATGTTTGAGAGTGGTTTCATAGCTCTAGGAGTTATAATGTTGATTCTAGGTTTTAGAAGATCATTTAAATTTTCAGACTTAGTCAAATTTGAGTAATCAACATGCTCCTATCAACATTCTCTCACTCTCTCTATGTCACTATCTTTATCTCCCCCAAACCTATACCTATAGATCTCTCTCTATCACTCTTCCTCTATCCCATTTCTACCTCTCTCTATCTCACTCTATCCTCTCTCCCCCAAGATTTAACACTACCTCTTACCTCTCTTTCCTACCCTCCCTTTGTTTTTCCAGGTCTATCTCACAATCTCTCCCTTTGCACCTAACATTCCCTCCTTACCCCCATCTCTATCCTTTCCTCCCTCCCTCTATCTTCTTCTCCCTCCCTCTCTTATTGTTTCTCTCCCCTCTCTCTCTCCATTCTCTCAATCACTACCTCTCCCTCCTACCCTCTATGTTTCACCATTCCTAGGTCTCTCATTCCCTCTAACTTTACCTCTCTATCTTTCCCCCCTTGTCTCATTATCCAACTATCTCTCCCCCTCTATCTCTCTCACCTCTATCTTCCCCTAAGTCTCTCACCCTTCTCTCCCAAGGCTCTAGGTCTCTCATCTCTATATCTCTTCCCTCTTTATTTCCTTACCTTCCTCTCCATCTCTCTCATTATCTCCTTACCACTCTCTCTCATTGTGAACTACTCTCTCCTTGACCTCTCTACATCTCCCCTCTCTAGGTCTCTTCCACCCTCTCTCCTTCTCTACTTTGTCTTCCCACCTAACATCCATCTCTACCCCTCCCTCCCTCCCTCCCTCTCTCTCTCTCTCTCTCTCTCTCTCTCTCTCTCTCTTCTCTCTCTCTCTCTCTCTCTCTCTCTCTCTCTCTCTCTCTCTCTCTCTCTCCCCATCCCTATGTCTCTCCCTCCCTCCATCTATACCTCTCTATAAAATCAGTAAAAAATCATATATTCATTAAAAAATTAGCCAAAAAATCTAGTATAAACTACATGGTGTTACCTAATTTCTCACCAAAGTGATTTTAAAAATTATAAAAAAAAAATTGACATTTTAGGGGGAGCACACCAGGTGCTCTGTTATGTTTTTCTGGAAAAAAAAATAGGACCACTTTGTATGCTACCCCTTTTTGAAACCCTTAATCTCCATTATTATCAGAACAAATTTGTAGTTTAGAAAGTAGACTCTGAACACTACAACTCTTGCTCTTATTTCATCTTCACATTTTGAGTGTAACTATCTTCATTTTCTCATCAAAATTCAGTCTTTGCTTATTTAAAAAAAAATGGTATCTTAAGACCCCTTTTTGGTCCCCCATCTTGGTGCACTTACCCTAATATACATTATGTATATTTTATTTAATATATATAATTAATATATAATGTGATATAACTAATGATATTAATATATAATATATATGCTTAATATAACATTTTATATTAAATAAAATATGTCTCCCTCTATCCCTCTTATACTCTTCCTCTGTCTATAGGTCTACCTCTCTCTCTCTCTCTCTCTTTTTCTATTCGTACTTCCCTCTCCCCCTCCTAATTTCCCTCTCTCTGTATCTCTCTCTTCACCTCTATCCTCATCTCTCCCTCTCTCCCGTAGTTAATACTTGCCCCTCTCCTCCTACCCCCAACTCTCTCTCATTCTCTTCCCCCTCAATTACTATCTCTCTCTCTAACCTCTTACCTTTTGTTGATACTTCCCTCTCCTCCTCCTCCCCCTAATTACTCTCTCTCTCTCTCTCTCTCTCTCTCTCTCTCTCTCTCTCTCTCTCTCTCTCTCTCTCTCTCTCTCTCTCTCTCTCTCTCTCTCTCTCTCTCCCCCCATCACAATATATATATAGTACATAATATACATTATATATATATATATATATATATATATATATATATATATAATTTATAAATATACATATTAGTGACAAACAAATATTAGATAACAACTGATATCCATTCTTAATAGATATCAGTTACCTTTCTAACATTAAAAATAAAAGAGGTAATGGAAAATCCTTTGATTCTTCCCTCTCCCCCCTCTCCTCCTCCTCCCCCAATTATTCATATATATATATATATATATATATATATTAGTGACATTGAACGGATATTAGATAGCAACTGATATTTGTTCTTAATAGATATCAGTTACCTTTGTCACATAAAAAACAAAAGAGGCCATGGAAAATCCTTTGGTGCTATGTTTTGTGAAAAACTGAATGGATATCAGTTTATAATTGATATTTATTCCAAATTGATATTCGTTTGGTGAGCCATGCAAAAAAGGATAGTGGCACATTTTGAGAATTCCAATAGTCCCCACATTCCTTTTGTAGTTGAGAAACATAGATTTTATGTCTGGTAGAGACAAAAATTGGCTTTTGGTGCACACTTTAACATAAAACTCACTTTATCAATCATTTTTGTGAATCTTTTTGCAAGTATAATAGAGAGAAACAATTGTAAACAAAAAGGCAAGAGAAAACTCAAAATAGAGTGAATTGAAGCATATAGACAAAAAGATAAAGTCACAAGAAGAGAAGACAAGGTAGGTCAAATATTGGTCAAGGTGAGGCCTCTTCTCCACCCATAAATGTCATTTCAAGTGAAGATGAAATTGAACATGAAAATGTTGAACATGATATTGAAATTAAAAATGAAAATGTTGAAATTGATATTGAAAATATTGAACATCAAATTCTAAAGACATGTCTAGAAATGGAATTTAGAGAAGAAGCTATGTCTGTAATTTGAGCCTGAAAGTGTTAGACACTATAGCTAGGTTCCACTATCCTAAAGGTGTATGATGCAAACTTTGTGAATAGATTTTGGATCAAGATTCCCTATAGATTATCTCCCTAAATTTTCTCCAAAACACTATCAGGCATTGTAGCTAAGCTACAACATCTAGGGTTGTTTGCTTCTTCAAAGTTTGGATCCATTCATCTTAGTTTTTGCACTTCACAAATCTGTAATCCAAATTCGTCATATTTGAATCTTACACATAAAAAAAGAGAGAAAATAGTGTTGGATTGTCTAGGGGCTTGACTAAGTCAAACCCTAGGTAGGTGTTAACCTACAGTATAGCAATGATGATTAAAAAAAGATCTCGCTTACCCTTGCAAGGAAAAGGCTAAATATAAAGTAAAATGCTTAGTTGACAAGGTAAGATCAATCATAAAAACCCACTTGCATGAAGATTGGTGTAACTTGTTGCTCCTTAATGCTCAAATATGGAGAAATTCACTCATAATACTTGCTCTAAGATGTTCTTGAATATGCTTAGATGAAAATGAATTAGGAAATATGCTCTCATATATGGTTATTAAGGTATTTCATAAATTAGGTCAACCTTTAATGATTATATTAAAATCTTGAGACTGGATAACAACTGACAAGAACTTGCACATCAACAAGATTAAATTTGGGCCCAAATTGGGAGAAAGTGGAATAGAGGTTGGTGTGGCATACAAAAGATCTAATCACCAACTCAGCATATGCCAACTGTTTGACAATAAAAAAGGACCCAAAATAGGCTTGGAAAGAGCTATGGGGAGACACACTAAGCAAGGGCCCAAAGGAGTGTGAAATTGTAAGGGGTTACAATTTATAACATTACATTTAGCCCCCACTTTAGTGGGAGTATCAACTTACACTTATACTCATAGTAAAGTAGAGAGAGAGAGAGAGAGAGAGAGAGAGAGAGAGAGAGAGAGAGAGAGAGAGAGAGAGAGAGAGAGAGAGAGAGAGAGAGAGAGAGAGAGACTAACAAGAGATATAATATAACTAAGTTTAGAGAGAAAACCCTCAAGACTAGGATCTTATCTCACACAATCAAATAGAAGGAAGGAAGCACCAATAAAGCTTCTATATAAAAAGCAAGAGCATACACCAATTGATGAGACAAGAAGTCATTATCCAACAACTAGAAAGGTGTGTTATGTAATGGTTCCATGGGAAATCATGAATATTATTGGCCAACAAGGTGTGTTATGTTGGTTGATTCATACTAAAGGCATGGATTCTATTGGCTAGAAAGTTGTGTTATATTAGGTGATCCTTGGAAAAGAGGGAGAAGCATGGACTCCATTGGAAAACAAGGTAACTTATGGTGTGTGATCCATGTGAAATCAAGGAGAGTCAAAAAAGTCTAGCAAGGTGTGTTATGCTAGTTGACTCACACTAAGGAAGATTACAAAGCAAAACCTCTTGTTTGCTAAATAATATGAAAACTTGATTGCAAAATGGGTGTTGTGGCATGCACAAAACACACAAAAAGTACAAAACAAAGCCTCAAATTGAAAACTAATTTAAATATGTGACTATAAATTGGGTGTTGTAGTATGCACCAAGGTATGTGTTATCAATTATATTTGCACCCTTGTTGAACTTCAAGTTCAACAATCCATTGAAACATAGGAACACTTCTTGGTTGTGGGTAGCCATAATAGAAGTGAACCTGGTGCAGTCACCGGTTAGGAGGGACCTCAAAGAGATCAATCCAGACCAGGTAGCAAGAGTAAACACAACAGAAACAAGAGGATATGATGGAGGCAATGTAGAACTAAATGAATTAGATCATGAAAATTGATTATAGATAAACGGTAACATCCGAGATACAAGATCCGACTCACTGTCCTGATACATTCATGCTGAATTACAAAATTGGTCAACTTTGGACCTCTAATTCTTAAGAGCTATCTTCTAACTTTCTTGGAATTAAATTCTGATGCTCAATTACAATGATCTATATGATCAAGGGAGATTCGATCGGCCCAAAAGTGATCAAATGCCAAAGAATAAGATCAAACATGTAAAACCAACAAGTCAGCCTTCGCCAAAGAGATTCCTTTGGAAAATCCAAAGGATGAAGTGCAGATCAAAGGGAAGGTCGACCACATGCCAAGTAATATTGGAATCAATGAACTAGGGCTCTGCAAGCTATGGGAAGGATCCACAAGATTCACCAATATAGGTCCAAGCGGTTTTGGTGTCCTAAGCCAGAAAACAGTCTCAGAATTTGGAATCGATAACTTGCCATAAAATGATCCAGATGCTCCATGGTTTAGGAATAAGGAAGATGATCATGTCCTCAAGAAAAATCTAGCTCCGCAAGATCCAGTGAGCTAATACAAGAAAATACAGAAAAGAAATGTTGAAACTGTAAAACAGAAAACAAACTGGAAAGGAAATGTTTTTGGTTGATGCAAGATTGCCAAGAACCGGGGATGCTCCTGCATCAGACATCTGGGGTTGTTGAAAAAGTGAGTCTCTCACTTTGTTGAGGTCAGAGGAAAATCAAGGAGGTCTACCTTTGCCTAATAAATCCAAGATGAATCTTCAACTGGTTTGTCCTTCCATTTCACAAGATACTCCATGTACAGACTGCTCTGGGTACTACGCCCAATCCTACTATCCAAAATGTCTTCAATCTGCTCTGAATTCTTCCGGGGCAACTTTTTCTCCAAGTCTGTAATACTATCTTCACTGAATTCTTATTCATGATAGTGTTGTAGATCTGCAATGTTGAATTTAGGTGAAATACTCAAAATGTTCGGTAATTCTACTTCATATGCATTTCTGGAACCGAATTTCCTCAAGATTTTGGAAGGTCCAAACTTCCTCATCTGCAACTTGTTATAGGTTCCAACTGGAAATCTTCCTTTTCTCAGATACACCATCACTTCATCACCAACTTCAAATTCCTTATGTCTTCTCTTCTCATATGATTTCTCCTTATACTTGTTGTTCATATCCTCCAAATGTTGCTTAACTTGAATATGCCAGGCCTTCATGTGATCCACAAATTCTTTTGCCTCTACACTTCGCTTGTCTTCATTTTTGATATCTCTCAATTCTGATATACCTCTAGGGTGTGCTTCGGTAACAATCTCAAAAGGTGTTCTTCCGGTACTCCTATTCACTAAATTATTGTACGCAAACTTTGCTTGTGCAAGAATCAAATCCCAACTTCCGGTTTTCTCTCCAACTAAGCATCTCAACAAATTTACCAAGCTCATGTTTACTACCTTTGTCTATCCATCACTCTGTGGGTGAAAAGTATAACTGAACTTCAAATCTATCTTCATCTTCTTCCAAACTGTTCTCCAAAAATAGCCAACAAACTTAGTGTCTCTATCTAAAACTATGCTCTTAGGTAATCCATGCAATCTCACTACCTCCTTGAAAATTAAGTCAGCTATATGCACTGTGTCTGATGTCTTCCTACAAGGTATGAAATGAGCCATCTTCGAGAATCTATCCACCACCACAAATATAGAATCATTTCCTCTCTATGTCTTAGGCAATCCAAGTATGAAATCCATGCTTATATCCTCCCAAGGTCTCTCTGGTACTATCAAAGGTTTATACAATCCCACATTCAGACTACTACCTTTTGCAACTTGACAAACTCTACAACTCTGGACAAATATTTCAACATCCTTATGAAGATGAGGCCAAAAGTAATGTTCACTTACTAATGCTATTGTTTTGTCAACACCAAAGTGTACGACTAATCCTACACTATGCTTCTCCTTTATTAGATTCATCCTCATAGAACTTTTAGGTATACACAACTGAACTCCTCTGAATAACATCCCATCCTGAATGAAATAATCCAACCATTGACTTCTGTCCACCATAACTAGTTCTCTACATACTTTCCAAGGTTTTGCAAAATTTGGGTCATCATCATATAGGGTCTTCAACTCATCAAATCCTAATATAGTCACTCTCATCTCTGTCAAAAAATTCCTCCTTCTACTCAATGCATCAACAACGTTGTTTGACTTCCCACTCCTATGCTTCAACATAAAGGTGTAACTCTACAAGAACTCTACCCATCTCATATGTCTCTGATTCAACTTACTCTAACTGTTCAAATACTGCAAGGCTTGATGATTAGTATAAAACACAAACTCCTTAGGTAATAGGTAATGTCTCTATTTCTTCAAGGCTTGAACTATGGCATAAAATTACTGATCATACACTAAATATCTCCTCCTGACATCATTCAACTTTTCATTGAAATAAGCTACTACTCTCCCTTCTTGACTCAATACCGCTCCAATTGTATTCCTACTTGCATCACAACCCACTTGAAATACTTTGTTGAAATATGGTAAAGCTAACACAGGTTGTTTAGTGACCTTCTGCTTCAGCAATTCAAAAAATTTATTTGCTCCAGTAGTCCACTTGAATTCCTTCTTATCTCCTCTCATTGTCTCAATCATAGGGCTACAAACTGAACTGAAATTTATGATAAACTTCCAGTAGAAACTAGTCAATCCATGAAATGATCTAACCTCTCCAGTGCTTTCCGGTGTAGGCCATTCAACAATTGCTCTTACCTTCTCGAGGTCCATCGTCAATCCATCTGCATATATCACATATCCCAAATAGACTAACCCTTCCTTCATGAAAGTACACTTCTTAAGGTTTATCAACAACTTTTCTTCTCTCAACCTTTGTAAAACTTGTCTTAAATGCAACAAATGCTCCTCTTTTGTCTTACTAAAAATCAGAATGTCATCCAAATATACAATAATAAAGTTACCCAAGAATTTCTTCAATACCTCATTCATCAATCTCATGAAAGTACTCAGTGCATTAGTTAATCCAAAAGGCATCACCAACCATTCATACAATCCTTTGTTTGTCTTGAATGTTGTCTTCCACTCATCTCCTTCTCTGATTCTAATATGATGATATCCACTTTTCAGGTCTATCTTCATGTATTATTTGGCTCCACTCAAACAATCCATTATCTCATCCATCCTAGGTAAAGTGAATTGGTACTTTACTGTGATCTTGTTTATTTCTCTGGAATCGGTGCACATCCTCCATTCTCCATTCTTCTTAGGTGCTAACACTGTTGGTACTACATAGGGACTCAAACTTTCTTTGATCAAACCTTTCTTCAACAACTCCTGCACTTGTCTATTCAACTCCTCATTATCTGCCGGTGTCATTCAATGTGTAGCTTTGTTAAGCAAACTAGCTCCTGTAATCAGGTCCATGTAATGAATGATACTCCTCACAGGTGGTAATCCATCAGACACATTATTTGAAGTGATGTCTTCATATTCTTTCAGCAATTCTTTTATCTCCTTCGGTTCTTCTTCTTCGTGTTCTAGGTTCTCATCCTTCTTAGGAACTAAAGCAAAACACACATTTTCATGTCTCATTCCATCCAAGAATTTCCTTCCATCCACCAAATAGACTCTAGCATTCATACAAACTTCACTCTTCAAAGGATCCTCCAAGGGTAACAAGGTTTGTTTCATCTCATTCGCTACAATGGTGTATATGTTTTTTCTCCTATCATGTATTACCTATCTATCAAACTGCCAAGGTCTACCCAACAAAAGGTGACAAATATCCATAGGCATAATTTCACACAAAACCTCATCATGATAATTCCCAATTTTCAATTTCACCAAACATTACTCACTTACTAACAACTTATGATCATCCCGAATCCATGCTATCTGATAAGGCTTAGGGTGTCAATATTTTCAACTTCAATTTATTCACCATTTCTTTTGAAACAAGATTATCCAAACTACCACTATCAATAACTGCTTTATAATACTTATTGGATACCTTACATCTAGTCTTGAACAAATTTCGCCTCTACAAGGGCTCTTCATCTTCTCTGGTATGACACAAATCTCTCCTCGTCATCAAAAGTTCTCCATCTTTTGGTTTGTTAGCTGATCTAGTGGGGCTTTCTTCTACCAATGTTGTTCTACCAGTGTTCTTTGTCTTCTTACATTCTAAAGCATGATGTCCTTCTCCTTCACACTTAAATAAAGTTCCTCTAAACATCTTCTTATCTTATCTTTTGTCATCTTTTCCAAAACTCTCATTCCAGTAACCATCGGGTTCTCTCCTTCGGTAGAAATTTTTGTCATCCTTCCGGTATGAACTGACATATTTGCTTACTTTCTTGTCCTTGTTTTGATCTATACAAATTCCTCTTCCTCTGGAATATCCTCTTCCTCCAAAAAATCCTCCACCTCTACCTCTTTGTCTCTGCTCATGTCTTTTATTCCTTTTCTCTTCTACTTTCAGGGCATATTGATAAGCTTCTTCAACACTTTGCAACTTGATCAAACTAAGTTTATCTTGTATATACATCTGCAATCTATTGAAATATCTCGCAACTTGTTCAACCTCATCATCGACATGCCTGAATCTGATATTCAACTTGTAGAATGGTTTGGTATACTCCTTCACACTAGATTCTTTCTACTTCAAGTTATGTAACTTTTGGAACAGACTTACTTGATAATCCGCTGGCATAAAATTTAATTTTAACTTGGCAATCATCCTCTCCCATGATTTGATCTTCTCTTTACCTCTTCTCTGTCTATCAAACTGCAAATTTTCCCACCAAAGAGATGCATTACCTTTCAACCGGGTATAGGCATATTTCACCTTTCTTTCTTCTGCGGTGTTCTCAAAATCAAAATACTTCTCCATCTCCGAGATCCAATCCATTAACTCATTTGAAACCAACTTTCCATCATACTCCGGTGGGGTAAAATGTGGTTTAGTGTTCTCCCTACTCAAAACCCTCAAGAACCTCTCTTCATCTAGATCGATCGCTGGTGGATTTGCTACTTGTTTTGTGGGTACTTATTCTTCTTCATCTTTGCTCACATCTTCAATATGTCAGCCTCTTCTCTGGGTTGTCTTAATGACTTCCAACTGGGCTGAAATTCCTCTCAACATTTCCATCACAACAGGGTCTACATTCCCACACGCTCCACCATTCCTATTTCCTCTTCATGCCATCTTCATGCTAGTCCTCTGCAGCTACAGGTCAGATCCACAGTCTGCCACCCCACAACAAAATTCTCAGGACAACACAATCTCTAGAATGAAATCTCTCTCTAATACCACTTGGTGTAGTCACTAGTTAGGAGGGACCTCAAAGAGATCAACTCAGACCGAGCAGCAAGAGTAAACACAATGTAAACAAGAGGATATGATGGAGGCAATGTAGAAATGAATGAATTAGATCATGAAAACTGATTATAGATAACCAGTAACATTTGGGATACAAGATTCGGCTCATTGGCCTGCTACATACATGCTCAATTACAGAATTGGTCAATTTTGGACCTCTAATTCTTAAAATTTATCTTCTAACTTTCCTGGAATTAAATTCTAATGCTCAACTATAATGATTTATATGATCCAGGGATATCCAGTCGACCCAAAAGGGATAAAATACCGAAGAACAAGATCAAACATGTTAAACCAATAGGTCGGACTCTGCCAAAGAGATTCCTCTGGATAATCTAAAGGATGAAGTGTGGATCAAAGGGAAGGTTGGCCACATGCCAAGGAACATTGGAATCAATGAACTAGAGTTTTGCAAGATATGAAAAGGATTTGCAAGATTCACCAATATAGGTCCAAGCGGTTCTAGTGTCCTAAGCCAAAAAACAGTCTTGGAATTCAGAAATGATAACTTGCCGGAAAATGATCCAAATGCTCCATAGTTTAGGAATAAGGAAGATGATCATGTCCTCAAGCAAAATCTAGCTCCGCAAGATCCGGTGATCCAATGCAACAAAATGCAGAAAGAAATGTTGAAATTGCAAAACAAAAAACTAACTGGAAAGGAAATGTTTTTGGTTGATGCAAGATTGTCAAGAACCGAGGATGCTCCTACATCAGAAGCTCCCGAAAGGGTTAGCTCCCTTGATACTTCACCTGAACTCACCTAAGACTAACTAAACTAATGAATTTGCAGAAGAAAGGGTAAGAAGGGAAACATGTTAATGAAATCTAATCCTAAAGGTGATGCACCAAAATGATTTTTGAGAGTTTCATAATAAATTTTAACACATAGTTTGATTAGCAACAAATCTTTCTCATGCACAACTCAGGCACTCACATACTATTGAATCAACACTTCATAAGATGGCTATGATAACCCCAATCCTAGCAGGAAAACACAATTTTCACAATTAGAGATTGCTTTAATCACTTACACAACCTATAACCTGCAACATATGGGCGTGTGCATAAAGATGGTGGTCAGAAAAGTGGACACTACCCAAAAAAAACTTGGAAAAACAAATAGCGCGTATGCGGTTTTAAAATTTCAAATTCCCACATACGCGCTTAGGTTTGTTCTTCCCGAGCCTAGAAAAGGTAGAGCGTACGGGCTGCTTTTAGGAAAATGAGCGCGTACGCGCTACACCTTGGAAAATGAGCATGTACACGCTACTCATAGGAAAATGAGCGCATACGCGCTAATAATCCAAATAAAACCGCGTATGCAGTGCCTGGTAAAAAAAGTTAAAAAAAAAAAACTGGGTCTCATTTACCTATAAATCGCGTATTTAACTTCGTTTTTTCCCCATTTTCTCACCTAAACCATGAACGAGGTGCTAAATTTGTCCTCCAGGCTATGGATCAAGGTTAGTTTTTGTTTATTTTTGTCTTTCTTTCCGGTTTATGCAATTTGTTTTACATTTTGAATTTAATTTCATTAATTTTGATTAGGTTTTTTCATTTTTTGTTTCAAAAACCAGAATCTTCTAATCCAAAACAAGAACAACCAAATGCACCTCTTGAAAACCCACAAGAACAACCAAATGCACCTCCTGAAAACACACAAGAACAACACCCAATTCCTCCTTTTGACCACACAGCCGAAACACGGGAAGAATTAATTAATCAGTTAGGACAAAATATGTCTAAAATCAATAGACTGATTATAAAATTGAAAACTTCTGAACTTGACCATTATCAATCCCTCGCCACTAGCCTAGAAACATTAGCTAGTGGTGCCATAGCTGTTTCCACAAAAATTACCAAATGGGGAAGCCTTAGGGATAGGTGTCGTCAATTCTATGCCAATGGGCTATCATACGATGGAGTAAAAAATAAAAATATTTCTAAACAACAAATATGTGCCCTTTTTGTTGATCCCAAAACTAGTCAGTCATTACCTCTTAATGCAAAGAGGTTTCCCATACATTGGTGTACCAATGCACAGATGAAGAATATTTTTTGGCAGAGGTGGTGGATGGTCTTTGATGATCCACCTTATAATAATTATGAGGTGCCATTATATTTTTTGAGAAAAATATATTGTGAGTTTGTGCTCAATGTGCGGCCAAACTATTTTGACATGAGAGAGTTTCATGGTAGAGGTGGTGCCTCTGCCTAAGATAGACCTGGAGCCCGTAGGCGATTAGCCGCGGAGAGTCACCGCCCCCTAGCACCCAAACCCAAGGTGCATCAGGCTGTCCCATTAGAGCTGAAAGAGTTGATGGAGCTACAGACTCTTCAAGCGGCCACAACATTGACTGGTGCCATCATCCAGCATGGGACGTCATTAGCACACCCTATTGTATTGGATGATGAGTCGTTAGAGGGTGACAGAGAGCCCATCGAGCATATGTGTGTCAGTTGCTCGGGGATATGCTCGGGGATAGATGATGCAGTCGGTGCAGATGGATACTCATATCATTTGTGCATGATTTGTGGTTGTAGATGTTAGGCTCACATGGTTGAGGATGTCATGCTGATAGATGAGTTGATGGACATGGTGTTTGCCCATGAGCCACAAACACAGGTGTGTTGATTTGAATTCATAACATTTTATTTATCAGTCACTTTAAATTTGTAATTACATAAATGAATTTTCATTTATACATCGATTTAAATTGAGACAAATAATATGCATTCTAGGATGCAGCCTCGATATCCCATACACCTCCCCCAGTTACCATAGCTGCAACTTTGATGCCTAAGGTATAAATTTTGTAACATGTTAAAATAGAATAGTACACTTTGAACTCAAAAAAATACAAGATATACTAACTATCTTTAATGCTTGGTCCAATTTCTGGTTTGTAGGTATTGACAGGGGACGAAATGTCCCAGATTGATGACATCATGCTCTCAACGATCGATTTTGGCCTACAAGGCTATACGGTATCATATTTTGTACAACTCTTTTTATGTATTGTTTTGATTGAATATGCAAGTCATTTCATTTTAGATTTTTAAAATTATGTTTAATTTATTATCTGTACTAATATCTCATGTTAATTTTGTGTTTTTAGGGTACCCCCTCTGCGTCTAGGGCTCGTCCTAAGAAAAATAATTCCTTGAAGATGCCAAAACGTGTGAAGAAGGTAATTGAACACATTTTTAGTTGTAAAATTGTTTGAAAATGTTGAAATCAAGTATTAGTTGGGGTTTGTAGATTGATTAGTGTTTTTTGTCTATTTTACATGTACAGTGGCCATTGAGCTTTGTGGATATGTTGAATGCACTTGATTCGCCCGCGGATCAAGAGAGGGCAGAGGTATGTATCTCTACTTTTTTTTCATGATTTCATGATTATATGCACGCGTACATGTGAACTTGTGATATATTATAATCTTATCATTTTTTCATACAGGAAATATCCATACCTATTTCGTCAATGACGAACCCTCCTCCTTGCACTGGAGAAGCATCTCAGGATCCGGTACACTTTTGTTTGATATGTAAAATTAATTGTTTTCAACCTTCAATACTTATCATTATATTAATTGTATCTAATCTTTGTACATTTTTTGTATAGGTAATAGCGACAGTTTCTACATCGATGGTGAGCCATCCTCAGTCCATTGGAGAAGCATCTCAGGCACAGGTACGTCATTGTTCTCTATATTATAACTTTTAAGTATTTTTAATATATTTATGTTAGTACATTGTATTAATTGTACATTTAATCTACAATATACTCCTTCGCGGTATGACCATAACGTGGATCCATTTAAGTATGTCTTCAAGAAAACTCCTAAGAGTGACAAGGAGAGGAGAGCGAAGCCATTAGCTCCTGGATCAGCCGATGAGGTAATCTACATTTTAATTGCAAAGGAATTAAAGTTAAATGCATAGTTATGTTGTTAATTGTGAACTATTTTCTACAAAATAATTCTAACTTGGCTTTTGAATTGTGGTTTTGCAGCCATCTACAGAGCTGCATACTGCACCGAAGAGGCTTGATTTTGATGATCCACCACAAGTTTAGGATCATATAGTGTTAGTTTTGGTCATAGAATGACCAATACATGTAGATATATTCTACATTTTTATTGTATATCAATTTGGACATGGCATATGCCACATTTTTGTAATACTTGTATTGACTTGGCAGACATGCCTTTTTTTATATATATAAATATCGATATTCGATCCAATAAATGTGTAATGAGTTCATTATTTTGTATTCGTTGTATTTTGTGGTTGTCCTTTTATAAATTTAAATGAATATTTGCATATGTAATCAACAATATGAATATAAACAACAAAAATATATGATATAAAGAATTGCAATCGTGGAATATGATTTGATAAAATTTCTAAAATGTTGAATTAACCCTACAAAACTCCTTGTATTCAGTTCATTATTGTGTATTCGCTATATTTGGTGGCTGCCCTTTTATAAATTTAAATGAATATCTGCATATGTAATTAACAATATGAATATAAACAACAAAAAATGACAATATGAATATAAACAACAATGTGTTTGGTGCGAGAGCACCCTCACGCTCGCAATGGTCAAATTTTGTTTGTTGTGTGCAAAAATGGACATCGCGAGCGCGTCCGGGTGGGCATGTTTACACTAGGCATGGCCCTGTCATGCATCCCAAAGCACCAGAACGTCGAGAGTCATATCCTACCGGTGCGATCTCTCAAGTGCCCTGAGTCCAAAAAATTGTCAAAATTTGACAGACTATTTTTTCCAATCCACGACACATACGGTTGATCTTTTTGATCCCATGGAGTCGTGTGAGGCTCCTCTACAATAGCCTATCTTGGTTTTTGACGACTTGGAGCCATTTTCAATTAGTAGCATTTTTTCGCTTGCTAAAAAAAACCGTCAGTTGCTTGCAAGGAAAAGTTGCAAGATTGGCTAGAATTGATTCTGTTCATCGTGTGCACAAATGAACGTCACAAGCGCGTCCGGGTGGGCAGGTTTACACTAGGCATGGCTCTGTCGTGCATCCCAAAGCACTAAAACATCGAGAGTCATACCCTGCTGGTGCGATCTCTCGAGTGCCCTGAGTCCAAAAAATTGTCAAAACTTGATGGACTATTTTTTCCAATCCATGATACATACAGTTGATCTGCTTGATCCCATGGAGTCACATGAGGCTCCTCTACAATGGAGTATCTTGGTTTTTGACGACTCAGAGCCATTTTCAATTAGTAGCATTTTTTCACTTGCTCAAAAAATCGTCAGTTTCTTGCAAGGAAAAGTTGCAAGGTTGGCTAGAATTGATTATGTTCGTCGTGTGCACAAATGAATGTTGCAAGCACATCCGAGTGGGTAGGTTTACGCTAGACATGGCCCTATCATGCATCCTAAAGCACCAGAACGTCGAGAGTCATAGCCTACCGGTGCGATCTCTCAAGTGCCCTGAGTCCAAAAAATTGTCAAAATTTGACAGACTATTTCTTCCAATCCACGACACATACGGTCAATCTGTTTGATCCTGTGGGGTCATGTGAGGCTCCTCTACAATGGCCTATCTCAGTTTTTGACGACTCGGAGCCATTTTCAATTAGTAGCATTTTTTCGCCTGCTAAAAAAATGTCAGTTGCTTGCAAGGAAAAGTTGCAAGATTGGCTAGAATTGATTTTGTTCGTCTTATGCACAAACCGACATCGCGAGCACGTCTAGGTGGGAAGGTTTACACTAGGCATGGCCCTGTTGTGCATCCCAAAGCACCAGAACGTCGAGAGTCATACCCTACCGATACAATGTAGAAGTTGCTTGACAACTTTTTTGACAATTTTTTTGACAACAATGACAATTTTTGCTCAAATTGTATCTAGTCTCAATCTATGACCCCTATGACCTGATAATGACTCAAATAATTATCCATGATTATACAAGAATCAAGAATGCTCATGATTGACCAGGGACACATCACATATACTCAAAACATAGTCACAAAACATTGACACACAAAATAGTCACATATTATTCGAAAATTTGCCTCTAAATATGGTCAAATCAGCTCTTGGCTATTTGATTATATAAAAAATTGTCTTACAAATCATTTGATGGGCTTTTATACAAAATTTGGCTTTACAATATGTGCGATTCAGCTCATCGCCATTTTAATATACAAATCATCTCACGGGCTTTTATACAAAATTTGGCATTACAATATGTTTGATTCAACTCATCGCCATTTTAATATACAAAATTTGGCATGTACATATGTACAAGTCAGCTCATTGCCACTTAAATATACAAAATTATGCCCCCAAAACATGTAAAAATCAGCTCATGGACATTTATATATACAAAAAATGAATATAGAACAATTTGTCGACGATTTATACAAAATTCTCAAAATCATTCTACTCTGAACCATAGAATCAATCAAGTGAGCCTTTAGGATCGGCTCTAACCCGTATTGTGTCAAGTATTGCCTCGTGGTCAGATTCATGAACTTTCCATAAAATCTTGTTATGAGGTCTACCACGATACTTCATCAAATGAATATTTGTTGCAACAACAAGGTTAGAGAAATGAAGAATATGTCTGTGTGTTTCAAAGTCCTCGAACAACCAAACATCATAATTCTTGATAGGGTATCTCCAAAGCCATGTTCCTGTCACGACAACAGACCCTATTGGGTACTCATTACCCTCTCTATCAATGATTGTGGTTGTCAATTTTCTTTTAGGCTCAACACAACGATACAAATAGTAATATGTTCCTTCTTCATTGTTCTCTTCTGCAACAACTGCATACACATGACCTGCATTTTATAAAGTGTTAATTAATACCAAAAATAAAGTATGATGTACAACAAAATGAACCAAAAAGAATACTTGCAAAAAAATTAATTCAAAAAATCACCTGAATCCACTAGGTCAGATACATGGTCAAAATCCACTGATGTCTCCATCTGGCTCAATTGTAGTGCTTTGGGAATTTGATATGAATCAATGGGAACCAACGGTCTACACGACCATTTGTCAACCCACTCTTCTGATTCACATTCTTCCCACAAATAATACATGCATGAAGAGCAAAAACATACCATTTGTCTCGTATAAATTACCAGTGAACTTGAATTTGAACTCATAAATGAGTGCATGTCACTTGATCCTACAACTGTACAACAATCTAGATAGTTTTCAATGTTAGATTCAGTAATCAACCAAAAATATCTACGAACCAATGACGTACCTGGATTACCTGGACCCATCGTAGACTTACACCATCGCACAATTGTTTCTGCATCTACCAACTCAGCACCACCTTCGTACTTCAATTCTTCCTTGGCTAGGGCTCTTTTCACACATGCTCCTGCACCATCGTGCTCTCCCTTAGCATGTCCAGCCTCAGTGAAATTCCAAAAATGTTGTACACCGCTTGTCACATGCATCCTTGTCAACCAATAAAACATCCTTGCATTCTTGAATTGTGCGGTGCAATTATCTGACCATATTAAGTGTCAGTTGTATTGTATGTTCCTTTCCCTTAAACTATCATAGAAAACTTTAAAGCATCCTTGTACAAACTCCGATGAATGAGTACGATCATCACTTATGTAGAAGTGATACTCTCTTACAATCTTTCTATCCTCCTCTGTGCTATCATCTGCATGCATGAATGCTATGTGTACAAAAATAAAAACTTGTGTAGAGTTATAATACATGGATTGCACTTCATTTTGAGGTTGTAGTGTATAATTTTCAGTGAAATCAATGATAGAGACAATGGTGCCAAGAGGAAATGTGTCCTTACATAACTTGAATTTCTCATCTGACCATCGAGCTCTATGTGTATGCATTATGTACTCATAAACTAGTTTCTCTTGAAACATTTTCATAAATTGAGCTACACATATATCATTTTTCACTAGCTGACATCTCTTCAAATCTTTTCCATCTTTAACTCCATATGTGACTGTCTTGTATTTTCCGAAAGAAACTAACTTTCGTACCAATTTCATGTGTGCTCTCCAAATGTATGCATCTTGGTAAACGTTGCAAACCACAACATATAGCACAAGAACCTTCCAAACAAGGAATCTTATAATAAATGCAACCATCATGTCTATTACATAGCACACTTGAAATAAATTCTCTTGCCGACTTAGGAGGTGCTTGTATATTACATTCCTGCAAAACATCGTTAGTGTGCAAAGTAGAACAAATATGATGAAAAATATCATAATGCATGGAAAATTCAATATGCATCCTACAACAACACGTGGTGCATACATGATTAATCTTAATATAAAAAGGTTTTGCCATTTCAAAAAATCTTTGAGAAATTTTTATTTGAGGAAACTTTTGAAGGAATCTTTCATAAAATTTAGTTTGAGTCATATCCAAATAGTGTTTCACATGTGGCTCATGATTTTTAGACCCAATTCACCTTCTAACAACATCTCTTTGGTTGGGCGATACTCTTGTGTTGTCATGCCAAAAATTTTCAATTAATGTTTTTAGTGCATCTACAACAACCTTGTCTTTACGTGGTAGTATACCCAAGAATGCCCAAAGAGAATTATTGTTAGGTTCCTCTATTTTTTCTCACCTCTTTAATGCTTTACTTAATGTTGTTCTACTAACGTTTAATGACTTACTTGTTTTGCTTATCAAATGATCTTTTTTTATTTTCTTGCTCATTATGGTTGATGTAATGACACGTCGAGTAGCATTAGAATCTTTACTACGTGATTTTGAACTAATAGATTGATATGCATCAAATAGATTTTTGACAATAGTTCTTTCACTGTTACTTTCAGATGATCTTAGGCCTAGAATTTTCATTGTCTCTCTAAAATTCAAATTTTTAATCATTTGAACAATTAATTGACATCTTGCTGTTTGATTTAAGTTATTAAAATAGTTTTGCCATATTCTTTTAAACCATTCTCCTACAAGTTCGTTCATTCATTTTATTGGGCATTGACTTCAATATATTCTCATCAATGTCAATTAGATGCTTTGGTTTCCTACGAATGATTCTAGGAGGTGTTAACATCGGTGCATTATGTACATTCAATTCATCAATTAGAGAAGGTGTAATATGTTCATCATTT
>NC_081407.1:542023982-542101482 GCF_030272615.1 Cryptomeria japonica
AGAGAGAAGAGGGGGGGTGGGAGAGAAGAAGGGGTATGGAGAGAGAGAGAGAGAGAGAGAGAGAGAGAGGAGATGAGAGAGAGAGAGAGAGAGAGAGAGAGATAGAGAGAGAGAAGGTAGAGAGAGGGAGAGAGGTAGAGGGGAGGGAGAGGGAGAGAGAAAGAGAGGGAGAGGGGGAGAGTAGGGGGGAGGGAAAGAGGAGGAGTCTTAAGGGGTCAAAAGATACCATATGACCTCTTAGGAAACAATACAACCTCTAATGACACCTAAGGGGTCATATGGTGGGCTAATAAAATGATATATTAAATTTAAAGTTATGAATAGAACATCATACAACGAGACTCCAAGCGAACAAACAATGAGGCTTCACTAAAAAGCAAGTGTAAGAGCTTGACCTAACCGTAAGAGTACTTCCTAAGTTCTAAACATATGATGCTATTAAATTTGCAAGGTTATAAGACTGATCTCGATTGTGACTATAGGAATTACTCACTTGATTTCTTTCATGGGTATGTACCGTTCCAAACTGTTTGACAAGTGATGATCATCATATACTACCATTGCCATGCATACAACAAACTTTAATTTCTGTAGGTGACAGGCATTGCGTAACAACATGGGAACTCTCGCATACCCACAAATATCATTCTACAAGACATCATCTGTGTTACTCTCCCTCTTTCTCTTCCTACCTATTGTTTTCTTCTGAAAAACATATTGCAGGTAGAGAGAGAGGGAGAGAGAGGGAGAGAGGTAGAGGGAGGGAGAGGGAGAGAGAAGAGGAGGGGTGGGAGAGAAGAAGGGGTATGGAGGAAGGGAGAGGGAGAGAGAGAGAGAGAGAGAGAGAGAGAGAGAGAGAGAGAGAGAGGAGGGAAGGTAGAGAGAGGGAGAGAGGTAGAGGGAGGGAGAGGGAGAGGGAGAGGGGGGAGAATAGTGGGGAGGGAAAGAGGAGGGGTCTTAAGGGGTCACAGGATACCATATGACCTCTTAGGAAACAATACGACCTCTAATGACACCTAAGGGGTCATATGGTGGGCTAATAAAATGATATATTAAATTTAAATTTATGAATAGAACATCATACAATGAGACTCCAAGCGAACAAACAATGAGGCTTCACTAAAAAGCATGTGTAAGAGCTTGACCTAACCCTAAGAGTACTGCCTAAGTTCTAAAACATATGATGCTATTAAATTTGCAAGGTTATAAGACTGATCTCGATTGTGACTATAGGAATTACACACTTGATTTCTTTCATGGGTATGTACCGTTCCAAGCTATTTAACAAGTGATGATCATCATATACTACCACTGCCATGCATAAAACAAACTTTAATTTCTTTAGGTGACAGGCGTTGTGTAACAACATGGGAACTCTTGCATACCCACCACTATCATTCTATAGGACATCATCTGTGTTACTCTCCCTCTTTCTCTTCCTACCTGTTGTTTTCTTTTGAAAACATATTGCAGGTACTCTGACTCATCATGTTGCTTTGTTGACACTATTTTCCACATATGCTCTGCTCATTAAAAACACATTCGAGAAGAATATTGCTACAAGTTTCCTTGTTTGTCATGGTAATACACCCGTGGTTCAATTTCAAACCCTATTCCTCCTATTCAATATACATAAAAAAATCCATCAGTCAATTTTTTTAGGAGAGGATACATGATAGAAATCAAAG
Organism: Cryptomeria japonica; assembly: GCF_030272615.1. Taxonomy (NCBI): domain Eukaryota; kingdom Viridiplantae; phylum Streptophyta; class Pinopsida; order Cupressales; family Cupressaceae; genus Cryptomeria; species Cryptomeria japonica. Next base: position 542,025,671 of record NC_081407.1, read on the forward strand.
AGGAAGTTGCAGACAAGAAATAAATTCACTTACTTCTATAGAAGTGCAGACACAGTTGCAGTGGGGTATGGAGGGAGAGAAGAAGAGAAAGAGGGAGAGAGAGAGAGACACCTTGTATGGTTTGAGAGGGAGAGACAATACACTTACATGTGTATATATATGTTATATATATTATATATATACATATATTATATGTATATAAACATATTATATATACAATGTCATATTATACACATATTATACATAGAATATCATATTATACAATAGCACGTATGCGCTGTTTATAGTAAAGGTAGCGTGTATGAGCTATTTATAGGGAAACAAGCATGTACGCGCTACTTACACTATAAGTACCCCGTACGCGCTTTTTAAACCATAAGTACCCCGTATGCTCTTTTGACTGTTTAGGCTTGGAAATAGGCCTGGATGACAAAGCTACGGAATGGAAGTTTGATTTCCCTCCATTTCTCTCATTTTTGACGTGTTTTATTTTATCAACTTGGTTTATCGACTTTTTCATCATCAGGTTTACACTTCATAAAGTGGGTATTTCTAAAATTGCCACCATATTTTCACCCATCTTCTGAGCTTTCTAGCCATATAATTTGTTTTCAATTTGAACAACAATAACATATTATTATTGAATTTCTTTTACTAGTGTCTCCATAGTTCTCACAGACATAGGTACACCATTTTTTGAATAGCTTTTGATATACTTATCCAAGTTTTAAAAACTTTATATATTATTGTAGTGCACTTGATTCTTTACAATTTAAAAAAAATAAAATTGTATTTTTGATTTGTTTAGTGCAACTTATGCTTTGCGCACGAATAGGTACCGAATTTTTAGGATGTGCTCGATTGGAAAAATCATAAAAAAAAAAATACTCAACAAAAAATTACAAAAAAACACATCTTCTATTGCTCACTCTTAACTATCTTTCTACCAAAGGATTTATCAAAATACTAAATCTAACTATGACATTTTTGATGCGCACGTCAGACACTATGTTATGTTTTTCAGAAAAAAATAGGGTCATTTTTTCGTGCGCGAAGGATTTGACCCCCTTAATCTTATCCAATTTTGAAAAATTTTAGTAGTTTGGAAACTAGATTCAGAGTACTACAATATTTGTTCTTTTATTATCTTCATATCTTGAGTGGATGACTTTCAAATTTTGCCTCCAAGTTTAGGTTCACCTGATTTCAGAAAAAAAGTGTCCACTTATACCCCCCTTTTTGACCACCATCTTTGTGCACTTACCCATATGTGAATTTTTGTATAAATGTGTTACTTAATGAGAAACAATAACAAGGAAGAAAGAAAACATCACAAGAAACTACATCAACCATTCAACACACAATATATCAAACTACAAGAAGGCACTACTAACTTTATTGCTCTCAAAAGGTGTACAATGATAAAACAATCTCTGAAAATGAGTTACAAACACTTGTATTTCTTGTTAAAGAACTAAAAAGTTACAAAGCCCAGGAAGAATGGTGAGAACTCCTCAAAACTGAAGTTTGATCAATTTTTATGCTTCTTCTCCAAAAATTGCATGAAAATAGGAAATCATGACCTTCATGTTTGTTCATAACGAAAATCCTATTTTTCAACTCCTTTAAAAACTCCAAAATGACATGAGGACAAAGAAAAAGTCATGCCACCTCTTTTCCCATCATAAAGGCCCTAAAAAATACATTAACTTCTCCTAAATTGACTCAAAGCCACTCCTAAATACTCTCCAAATATTTTGCAACTTCCCTATATACTTGGACTTTCTTCATAAATTCCAATTACATCACTTTGACTTGTTATTTACAACACAAGCTATTATTTTCTCCATAAATAATATTTATTAAGTGATTTATAATTCATCACTTAATAAATGTTAAATACATTGATGATATTTATTAAGTGACAAATTATAAATCAATTAATACATATCATTTGCAAAATATTTAAACATTCTCTAATGCCCACCGGGGTATTAGTAAAGAAGGAGAAATTATAAAAGAAAGGCAAAATGCTTGAGTGATGAACTAGGGTAAAAGAAACCCTAAATATATTGCAGCCACAAATCATTCCTTGATTTTTTTTGTTTGCTTCACCTTGTTGGGTATCGTCATGCTCTTTCCATTCGAGGGTTTTCTTGAGGATTTTCTGAAATAGAGATTCGATCACAGATTGAAGCTGTCATGCTTGGATTTTTGCAGGGTTTTAAGAGTTTGGAAGCAACATTTAGGCCTCCATGGTAAGTTTTATCGCTTGTGAATGAAAATATTTCTTTCAGGTCCATTTATGATTATGAGAGTTACCGATAGTAGCATTATTCTCTATGCATTTGATGAATGATTTTGTAGCTCCTTTTGATGATCAAATCTTAGAAAGATTATGCGAGTTTGAATTTATTATGCAACCTGCAACTGGCAAACTTTGTACGTTCTTACTTGTTTCAATTTTGATGCTGCATTCTAAGGCCATAAAGCAGGTCGTGGCTTCCTTATCTTTGTATCTTATGTTACAGGTTATTATGAGGGTTCTCTTACCATTAAATCAATGCCTACTTCTTTTCCACTTGTCTTTGTGTGATTGTTTATCATTCACCATGGTTTTCCACAATAATCCATCTAGTGATATTGACTCATATTCTATGGCTTTTGAATATATATCATGCCTTGTCTTTTCAACTCTCTTTGTAATCTTCATTTCATTGAATCCCTCTGATTTTAACTATTATGACTTCTGTGGATGCATTTGATGCTCTTTATGACTGCTACTCTAACATATCTTGTCTTGGTTTTGAACCCTAATGGTTGCATTGCACTGTATTATGTAGGCTTTTTATGGACATAAGACTATGTCTATTAATTTCTATCGTATCTCTTGATTTTGAGGGCTTGGTTTTAGTGTTGTAACTCTTTTGCAACTGGGAAAGTCAATAGATGTCTTAAGTGCTCACACCTGGGACTGTCTATGACTTTTTCTCACTGTGTCACTATCCCCTTAATAGTAATGGCTGCTCTAATCCTCTTCTTCTCTTTGTATTCTTCTCCTCTTTGTATTTTACCTGCTAACATGAATAGTTTTGTATCCCTTTCTATTTTCTCTTCACTAGAAAAATGTCACCAGTAAGTATTATTTTTGTTGTCTTCCATGACACTGTTGTTGGGAAAAATGGTGTCTCAACCTTGCATTTATGCGAGGTTACTATTTATAGTAAGTTTTTATTTGAGCACGAAATAGTGCGAAACTCTCCCTGAAGCTTCTGGTTGGCTAGATAAGCATTCCGGTAAAGTTTCGTCGGAAGGTCACAGCTAGTTTTGAAGATATTAAAGTTTTCGTCTTGGAGGGGTGCAATAAAATGTTTAAACTTAATTTTGGGGACTTTAGAGGCTCCGAAACGCCCTGAAAAGTGGCCATAACCGGTGAAGCGGGTTACGAGGTGATAGAGCACTTCGCGAGTTTTCCGGCGCTTCAAACGGTTCGTCAATCGGACACCCGGTTCTCAAGTTATGGCCTCCGGAAGTTTGTACTCCTGAAATAGGAAAAATAATTTGTATCGGATACATGAATGAGCTGTAAAAGGGAGCGACACGTGTTGATGTGTGCTTTAACATGTCATAGAAGGGAGATAAGGTCGGCTACACCTTATTGGGTGATTTTAGCCCATGGTTTTGTAATACCGTTTGACGGTTTCTTGTATTGTATCTCCTATTTATGAGGTGTGTGAGATAGAGGTTGTGTGTAAGAGTCTAATGGCTATTGAGTTGCCTCTGAATCTCTGATTAGTGCTACTCCTGCGAAGAGCTTGCTCTGCAAGTATTTTGTAATCTGTTTTTGATTGCTGAATAAAATATTGAGCTGCTTTTGGAGGGTGGGGTTTTTCTCCCGAAAGGGTTTTCCCCACGTAAATCATTGTGTTGTGGTATGAATGCTATTATATCTATTTCCATTTTCTGTAACTGTTGTAATGATCTGAAAAAGTTTTGCATTACCCTCCTCTCAAGGTTAGTGTAGGAAGTTGTTTCCGCTACTTAACTTCCTTACAAGTGGTATCAGAGCCTGATCACCTTTGGTTTCAATTGTGGGCAGTTGGGTTTTTTGAACTAATCCAGATTTGAGTGGGAGCTTGTGCAGAAGACACTTTTTGATCTTGTTGCAGGAATATTCAGATGGCGAGTTCGTCAGGGAGAATAGAGGTGGAGAAATTTAACGGAAGTAATTTTGAGATGTGGAAGCTGAAGATGGAAGATCTGCTAATAGATCGAGATCTTTGGGATGCTGTTGATGCGAATGTCCAAAGGCCCTCAAATCCTACTGCGGCAGCTCAGTATGATGTTATGGACCGAAAAGCCAAGGGTCTAATCAGACTGTGCCTGGCAGACTCTGTTCTAATCAATGTCCATGAAGAGAACTCTGCAAAGAAGCTATGGACTAAGCTTGGTGAGATGTATCAAGTGAAATCTTTATTAAATCAAATTTTCTTAAGAAAGAAATTGTATTCCTTGAAGATGGAAGAGGGTGGACGAATTGCAGACCACCTAGAAGCATTCAATATGATTGTGGCTCAATTAGTATCCATCGGTGTTAAGATGGACGAGGAGGAGAAATGTCAGATCTTGCTTTGTTCTTTGCCTGATTCGTGGGATTCTCTTGTTATGGCTATCGGTAGTACTTCTGTTGTTTTGAAATCTGAAGACGTGGTGGGTGCCCTACTCGGTGAAGAGATGCGAAGGAAGGTATCCATCAGTTCAAAGGAAGCCCTAACCGTTCGTGGAAGACCTAAGGAGAAAGGCAAGAAGAATGAGAAGCGTGGCAAGTCCAAATCCAAAGGGAGATCGAAATCTCCTGGAAAGTCCAAAGTCATTTGCTGGAATTGCGGTAAACCGGGTCACATCCGTAAGGACTGCAAAGAAGAAAAGAAGAAGAAAAAGAAAAAGTTCGATTCTGATTCTGAGTCCGACAAGGAAGATGGCGATGCATTTATTGCGGCTTTGGCGACTCATGCAGGTAATGATGCCTGGCTAATTGACTCAGGTGCATCTTTTCATATGACTTCCAATAGAGATTGGTTTTCTAAATATGAAGGATTTAATGGAGGTAAGGTGTACTTGGGTGATGATTCACCTCTAGACATTGTTGGTCGAGGTAAGGTTAGAATCAGGTTTTCTGATGGTAGAATAAAAGGGATTAATGGTGTGCTGTATATCCCTGGATTAAAACGAAACCTGTTATCTGTGAGCAAACTGATAGATGCAGGTGTGCAGGTAGTCTTTTCTGAAGCAGGATGTAAGATGATTAAGGGTGCTATGGTAGTTGCTAGAGGTGTCAGGTTTGGCACTTTGTATAAGCTTGAAGCATACACTGTTGAGTGTAATAGCACTTCTGTAAAAAGAAAATTTGCAGATACTTCACTGGAAGATTTGAAGGTTTCACCTTCAGCAGATGGAAATGGTTTTTGGGTACCTAAGGGTGCTCTTTCGTTTGAAGCAAAGTTACCTGCAGAGAAGACTATGTTATGGCACCAGAGACTTGGCCACATTGGAGAAAAGGGTCTAAGGACCTTGAAAAATAAAAACCTTGTTGAAGGTTTGAATGACTGTAACCTTGACTTTGATTTCTGTGAGCATTGCATTTATGGAAAACAAAACCGCGTTCAGTTTTACTCGAGTTCTCATAAAACTTGTGGTGTTTTGGATCTTATCCATTCTGATGTGTTTGGTCCAGTAGATGTCTCTTCGATTGGAAAATCCACATATTATGTTTCATTTATTGATGATTTTAGTAGAAGGACATGGGTTTATTTTCTAAAGAGTAAATCTGAAGTTTTTAGTCGTTTTAAAGAATTTAAAGCAATGGTTGAGTTGCAGACTGGAAAGAAAATAAAATGTTTGAGAACTGATAATGGCGGTGAGTTTTGCTCTAATGATTTTGATAGATTCTGTAAAGACTGTGGAATTAACAGGCAGAAGACAACTCCATATTCTCCATAGCAGAATGGAGTTGCAGAAAGAATGAACAGGACACTGATGGAGAAGGCTAGGAGTATGTTGAGTGGTGCTGGTCTCGAACAAAAGTTTTGGGCTGAAGCTGTTGCCACTGCTTGCTACCTGATTAACAGGTCTCCTACATCAGCTCTTGTTGATAAAACGCCTATGGAAGCATGGTCAGGTCACAAGCCTTCATTGAGACATCTTAGAGTTTTTGGTTGCGAGGCATATGCACATGTGCCAAAGGAGAAGCGAACAAAGTTGGAGAACAAGGCTGTGAAATGTATCTTCATCGGGTATAGTTATGGTGTGAAAGGATACAAGCTTTGGGACCCTGTTGCACAAAAGGTAATTCGCAGTAGAAGTGTTATTTTTAGAGAAATTAAGTCTCCTTCTGTTACACTGCAGCCAGAACAGACTAAAAAGGAAGATGTGATTCAACTTCCTTCTACACCTGAAAGAGTTGAATCGAGACCCCTAGATAGGCAAGAATTTGAGGAGAGCTCATCTAGCTCTGAATCTTCAGAAGAGGAGGAAGAACCTCCAACTCAGCTTGTTCGAAGGTCTACAAGACATAGACAACCACCTGAAAGGTATTCACCTGATGATTGGAGATGTATTTTTGCTCTGAATACTAGTGTGGATGAACCGAAATCTGTAGAAGAGGCATTAGGTATGAATGATGCAGAATCCTGGAAGATTGCTATGGAGGAAGAAATGGCAGCTTTGAAAAAGAATGATACATGGGATCTTGTACCATTGCCTGAAGGACGAAAACCTGTTGGTTGTAAATGGGTGTTCAAGAAAAAGATTGGTTCAGATGGAAGCATTGAGAAGTATAAAGCAAGGTTGGTTGCAAAAGGCTACTCTCAGGTTGAGGGTGTTGATTACGGTGAGATATTTTCTCCTATTGCAAAAATGACGTCCATTAGATTTTTGCTTTCTATTGCTACTGCTTATGATTTAGAGGTTGAGCAAATGGATGTGAAAACTGCTTTCCTTCATGGTGATTTGGAGGAAGATATTTATATGACACAGCCGGAGCACTATGTGGTGAAAGGCAAAAGTAATTTGGTCTGTAAATTGAAGAAATCTTTGTATGGCCTCAAACAAAGTCCTAGGATGTGGTACCAGAAATTTGATACATATGTGTTGAGTTTGGGATTTGAACGTTCTAAATCAGATCACTGTGTTTATTATAAATCTGATGGTGATCATTTCTTATTCATTGCATTGTATGTTGATGATATGTTATTCATTGGTAAAGGGAAAGGTATGATTTCAGAACTGAAGTCTCAGCTCGCTGCTAAATTTGAAATGAAAGATCTTGGTGCAGCAAAGCACATTCTTGGGATGGAAATTAGAAGAGATAGGGTGAACAGAAAGCTATGGCTAGGCCAGAGTAAGTATGTGAATTCAGTGTTACAGAGGTTCAACATGCAGAATTGTAGACCATTGAGTGTTCCTTTTACAGTTGGAATGAAACTATCTGTTTCAGATTGTCCTACATCCCCATTGGAGATGGAAGACATGAGCAGAGTGCCTTACCAGAGTGCGGTTGGAAGCTTAATGTATGCTATGGTCTGTACTAGACCAGACATTGCCCAAGCAGTGGGAGTACTTTCTAGATATATGTCTAATCCTGGTAGAGTTCATTGGGATGCAGTCAAAAGAGTCTTTAGATATTTGAAGGGTACTTCAAAGTATTCTTTGTGTTATCATGGTAATTCAGTTGGAGACATGACTTCCCTTGATATCCATGGTTATGTGGATTCAGATTGGGCAGGTGATATTGATAGCAGAAGATCCACCAGTGCTTATGTGTTTACTTTGTTTGGTGGTGCAATTAGTTGGATGAGTAAGCGACAGGCTGTGGTTGCTTTATCCACTACTGAAGCAGAGTATATGGCAGCTACTCATGCTTGTAAAGAGGCCATTTGGCTTAAGAGACTGTGTTCGGATATTGGGATAAAACAAGGTACAGTGATAGTTTACTGTGACAGTCAGAGTGCAATTAGCCTAGCTAAGAACCCGACATTTCATGCCCGGACCAAACATATTGATGTTCAGTATCATTTTGTTAGAGATATGGTCGAAGATGGTAGGGTGAAGCTAGTTAAGGTGGACACTTTGATGAATGTTGCAGATGCTTTAACTAAGGCTGTGAGCACAGAGAAGTTCAGATGGTGTTCAGAGTCTATGGGCCTTATGGCCCCTAGCAATTGATTCATTGTGTTGACATTCCCTTCCGCTCATGCAAGGTGTTCGACAAGTGGGAGATTTGTTGGGAAAAATGGTGTCTCAACCTTGCATTTATGCGAGGTTACTATTTATAGTAAGTTTTTATTTGAGCACGAAATAGTGCGAAACTCTCCCTGAAGCTTCTGGTTGGCTAGATAAGCATTCCGGTAAAGTTTCGTCGCAAGGTCACAACTAGTTTTGAAGATATTAAAGTTTTCGTCTTGGAGGGGTGCAATAAAATGTTTAAACTTAATTTTGGGGACTTTAGAGGCTCCGAAACGCCCTGAAAAGTGGCTGTAACCGGCGAAGCGGGTTACGAGGTGATAGAGCACTTCGCTAGCTTTCCAGTGCTTCAAACGGTTCGTCAATCGGACACCCGGTTCTCAAGTTATGGCCTCCGGAAGTTTGTACTCCTGAAATAGGAAAAATAATTTGTATCGGATACATGAATGAGCTGTAAAAGGGAGCGACACGTGTTGATGTGTGCTTTAACATGTCATAGAAGGGAGATAAGGTCGGCTACACCTTATTGGGTGATTTTAGCCCATGGTTTTGTAATACCGTTTGACGGTTTCTTGTATTGTATCTCCTATTTATGAGGTGTGTGAGATAGAGGTTGTGTGTAAGAGTCTAATGGCTATTGAGTTGCCTCTGAATCTCTGATTAGTGCTACTCCTGCGAAGAGCTTGCTCTGCAAGTATTTTGTAATCTGTTTTTGATTGCTGAATAAAATATTGAGCTGCTTTTGGAGGGTGGGGTTTTTCTCCTGAAAGGGTTTTCCCCACGTAAATCATTGTGTTGTGGTATGAATGCTATTATATCTATTTCCATTTTCTGTAACTGTTGTAATGATCTGAAAAAGTTTTGCATTACCCTCCTCTCAAGGTTAGTGTAGGAAGTTGTTTCCGCTACTTAACTTCCTTACAACTGTGGTCCCATTGAGCATCAATTTGTAATTTATAATAGTGAACTCACCACTTCATTGTTATGAATGATGGATTCATGTTTGATTGAATCACCATGTCATGTAGGATAACACACTAAATCTCTACCAATGATAGTAGTAGAATTGATTACATGTTGGGCTCAACCCTTGTGGGAGCCCATTTTACCCCACATGGTGCAACTTAGGATGTGAATGTGAACTTGTAAAATATTTTAGTGATGAACATCAAGCCTGTACCCACACAGTAAACAAACATGTTAGCTAAAGAAATGAAACTTTTGATTTTTCAGGAATATTGTTTATGATTCTCTGCATATTTATTTGATCATGCATTGTTGTTCATAACTTATTTGATGCTTTATGAAAGAAATTGTGCATTTTTTAATGTTACATATAAATTGATTAGGCATCTTGAGCTCCAACACTAATTTTTCATCTCTTGTAGACACTTTTAAAGAAGCAAGGTGAAAGGAGCATGAAGAGAAGCAACAACTCGACCTTGGGGATTCTTCATTCAGGAAATGACGGATCCCTACTCTTTTATATGCTTTCTTCTATAAATGTATAGTTCCTTTTCATGGAGTATTGAACAAGTCATTCCCATGGTTTGTGTGGGACACTATACTTTTGATATTTATGAATAAAGAAAGTAGTTTTTTTTAATGCATAACTATATGCTCTTGTTGCTTATGAACATGTGTGTTGAATGCATTACTTCAATTGATAGCATCTGTTACTTGTATGAATCACCTAGAATAATCAAATATATACTTTAATATTTCAGTTGTAAAACTTACCAATTCTACCTGATTGAGCTGAAAGCAAAATTAGGTAGCAATATGATACTAAATAATGGGTGTTGGAGTGTGTACCAAGAAAAATAGAAAAAAAAATTGACATGAGATTGCAAGATGGGTGTTGCAATGACACAAGAAAAAACAAGGGGACCTTATATTCTCCCCCTTAAGATGTCAATATTCCTCCGTGTTGGTTTAATAAGGAAGATAAAGATCTATATCAAGGATAAGCACCCCTACCACTTGTAATATGGTGAAAAATTAGGGTTTCCACCAAAAGATGTAGTAAAACCACTAATTTTTACTTAGGGACCAATTATATTCAAAAGAGGGTTAGAATCTAATAGATTTAGTCACAAATTAGTAAGGATTTGGACTGAATACTAGTTGGATTAAAGGGATGAATTTGTTAAATAACCTCTTTTGTAATTTGAATTCCTAAAATTAGGGTAAAGTGCTGGAAATAAGAATGAAAACACATAAATAGTGAGCTATAGTCATTGGATTGAGCCACACACCTGGATCTAAGAAATATTGTAAAACTTAGATCTGATCCTCAATGGAGCTCCTAAAATGTCGAGACTGTGGTGCCCGTCGCCCTAGTCCTCTGAACTTTTCGCACACCAAAGGGGGATAGTTTTGTCACTAGAAATAATGCTTATTCTAAAGATCTTAGCTCCATACCTATTTCCTACCCATAGAAAGAAGGGGAAATAGGTTGGGAATAGGGGTTTGCCTGAGTAAAACCCCGATTTAGGAATTAACCTTGATTGAAATATTGAAAATACTGAAATAAATAATGGAAGGATATACCTTATATTTGCAATGACTGATAATGATGCTTTGCTTCTTGAATTTAATCACATATATTGTATGAAATAACATGAACATGAAAAAACCCTAATCACATACACATGCTTACATATGAATGATGTAATGTTTCTCCATAATTGGTGAATGAAGAATATGCAGCCTTGAAGACCTCTAGAAATGCTTGATGATGAATACTTCAATGCTTGAATGCTTTGTGGTTATAATTTTGTTGTTCTCCTTTTATGATCTTGAAATGAGAGGTGAAGGCCTCCTTATATACTTGCCTATTGGGAAAACATCTTAATTTTTTGACAAGGACCGACATGGAGATTACATTCCCTCTAACTCATTATGACCATTGTGAGGGACCAAATTGGGGTCATATTTTTGAGGACCAAGGTTCCAGGACCTAGTCCCAATGAGGACCATGGCGCCATGCCCTTGTCCTACCCCATTTTAGGACTAGGACCAAAGGGCCATGCAAGGTGTAAACTGAAAATACGACCTAATTTGCATGATATAAGCATAATTAGGTCTTAATTAAGCATTGAGGTACAAACACTAAGGTGAGGGCCCCAAATGTGGACCAAATTGTAAGGGAGTACAATTTAGGATGCTACACCACCAAGGATGTATCCTTAACAAAAACGTGTGCATTCCCAAGCTAGAAAGAGTACAATCTTTAAGCAAGGAAGAGAGATTGTTGTAAAACCAATATCTTGCAAGAAATGTAAAGGGATCCTTATGAAGGATACATAATTATCAAAGGGGAAGGAATTGATCTTAGTGCAAAAATATATACCTCCAAGAGGAGAAATTTTAATAAGATGATATCTTCATCCAAAAGGGGAAGGAGACGAAGGATTCGTGCCTTCCCTATATTGCTAGGATAGGGGATTATCGATGAAGGATTGCACACTTCCAAGGATAATGAGTGATCATAGATAAAGACATATACTTTCAAACAAGGAAGAATTCATAATCAAGGAAACACACTTCCAAGCAAGGAGAAAATCCTCAAGAAAGACAAACAATTCTATGCAAGAAAGGATATCCTTATTAAATATGCCACTCAACAAAGAAAAAGTGGATCCTTAGGAATAAGGAAGAAATGGTGAAAAATTATTCTTGCCCACTAATGTAGAGACAATAATAACAAGGATATTATATTTCTAGCCAAATATGATTGCACGTGAATTGTACCACCATGAATAACTAAGAGTCGGGCCCAAAAATGATAAGCTACTGATGTCACATAGTTAGGAGAAACATAATAGGGTCAAGGAGTGTTAAGGAATTGCATGAAAAATTGTATTTAGAAAATGATTGAGATGAGATGTAATATGAATATGATCTTCTATCATATAAATCTTGAATAATTCTTTATGAACTCTACAATCAACAAGAGAGTGAGTATAATTACAATGAAAGAGAAAAAATGTATTATCATTATTTTTCTTAAAGTTATTTGCATATCTTATGAAAGTAAAATTAATTTTTCTATAATGTTTAATTTTCCAAAAGCTTCTATCTACTAGATTCAAATATTTATCCCAATAGATAGGCTTTTTTCGCTTGTGGGACAAAAGATGATACATGAAGGTGGATGAATCCTTGTAGGAAGATGCATAACTTTATCTTTTGTAGTTTCCTAAATTATACTCACCTACAATATTGTCCTCACTTAGGCCTCACTTTGGTGTTTGTCCTCTAAGGCCTGATTGAAGCTCTGATTATGCTCACACTAATCATCAAACTCAAATTTTCACTATTCACACTTTCCTCCCCTTAATCCTGGGACCCTGATGTCCAGGACTGGGGCATTGGGCGCCATTGTCCTCAAGGATTAGAAGGCCCAACACCATGGTCCTCTCAAAAAGTGCCCATTTTGGGGCCTCATAATGGTCACTCAATTTGAGTAGGAACCTAGATCTCTCGTGTTGGCCTATGTTGGAAATTTAATTTAAATTTTGAACAACAAGTATAAAAGGAGGTCCACCCCTCTCATTTTGATATAGGACATTCATAATTTGAATTCATCATCAAGCAAAATGAGATCTACATTCAAGCGAGCAAGCAATCAGTCTTCTATTAAGCATCGGATTTGTTGTTCATCAAAACTGATTAACCCAAGTACACCTGCAATCCTTCTATGAAATGGCCAATTTCAGTCTACGAAACACATCAGGGCTTGGACAACATAACATAGGGCCCTAATTGATCCTCCTGCACTTCAGGTTCTGCTAGACCTAGGGGGGGACACCCTTTTGATGCATTAAATACAACGATTATAGACACATGACTACATCAACAATAAGCAGAAAGATCATTCCACAAACTCACCAAATTTAGAAACATATTATAGATTGGCTAAATATGTATAAACCACAGATGAAAAAGAGATTGGAATGAAAGAACACACCCCCTAAACATAAAGGGAAAAATATTTGTCTTTAAAATTGTAAATCTGAAACTATCCCCAAATTTGCAAGACCAGTGCCTTGTTCATTGGGCAACAGAGTCACACACAGAACTGCAAAAGTGTATCCTAGTCACAAATTGGTTCTCCTTAAACAATATTCCTGCATTAATACCTTATACTAATGCATTACTCAATTTATTCATAAAATTATCAGATCTGGGACACATTCCATTATTCATGACTGATTACAGAGTTTAAAACCTTCATTGAAGGATGCCTATAAACAATCACACAATCTCCTTGAAATTGACAAATTTCATCCTCCTTAAGGATTCAATTCATAATAATGAAATACAATACACAGAGACGATATTGTGGGAAATTTACTCATGCCTGACACAAGTAAGATCTGCAACTAGAAAAACAATCTGTCATCCTGCAATGTAATCTCTGTACCCTGAAACAAACCAAAGAATTTTACAAATTTGGGTCAAGAAGTTTAGAACTGGAAGCCATGAAAATAGGAGCCACTCTCACAGAATTCTAGAACCCTTACAATGAGAAGAAAATGAGAATAAGAAGGAGAGGGAAAAAAGATTAGGTCTCCAACTGAAATTGCCAAGTCTCTTTTTTCAACTGAATTTCATTTCCTTTCTCTTTCCCATGGAAACTGCTCTCACAATATCCCAAATTTGTTAAAATTAACTCTATCATTTGATTCCTTATTCCGAGAGCTTTCCGGTGATATATAATACTTGATATTTTGGGCAAAAATGAGCCTCTGGGCGAATTAATCCTCAATATGTGCACATCATTTACATTTTTGGATTTTCTTATATAGTCTCAACTATATATTAAATTTGATTTTAACTTTTATTTTTCCCTAATTTTGGCCTGACATCCTGCCATGTGGCAGTCTCTGATTCACCGATAGGGTCCACTGGGTGCCACCTCGGATGACACCTCATCAATCTGCCACCTCACTGCCTCGTCACTGCCACATGTACGCCACGCGTTTGCATGCTTGTCGGCCACCTCATCGCCACCTCAGCGCCACCTCAACGAGACCCGTGAGCTGGATCTCCACCTGGACCTGCCACTTGTCTTTCACCATTTTGCAATGGCTAACAGATGTGCATCTTCGGGCTCCGAAATCATGCGCGCCGTCAGATCATCTTGAATCTGCATGCTCTTTAACCCTTTGCCATTTCGTGAAGCTTAACCGGTGAGCATCTCCCTTTCGCAAAATCATTCCGGCCGTTGGATCTCCTAAAACATGCTCGATCTTTAGCTCTCGATCTTCTGCCTGAGCTTTTCACCATTTCGCAGGGTTTAACCAACGAGCATCTTTGGCTTGCAAATCAACATCGACCTTCGATCTTCATGGAACCTGCTCATTGGTTAAGTCGTTTGTTCTCTGCAAAAGTCAACTGCCTTGGGATTCGTGCATGCGTGGGGTCCACCTGGTCACCACTTGTTGGCCTCTTTAGTCACCTCGGGAAGCGCGCTTGCACGCGTGGGGTCCGTTTGGTCACCCAGCCAACACCTTGTGTCAAAATCCCAAAGCTTTGACACTATGAATGTGTGAAGCCTTGGATTTAAATACCAAATATCCCGTTCTCACCACCAATGTGGGATAATACTTTTTAGCCTGAAACTGCATGTTGAAGGCTTTTAATGGCGCCAATGGTGTTCGCTTGAGTTTTTGAAAGATTGATCTTTGTATCCTTGTACATTATCGCTATATTCTTGCTGAGTATTGTTATCCCACGCTCCCTCTCTAAATCATGGGAATCCATAATTTCTTTCATGAGCAATAATGACTATCAATACCTTTTATGCAGGAGGGAGGACTGGCAGAGTCGTGGAGGCTGAGCTTTGCACCTGCCACATACAATTTACTTGACAATTTTTGCAGCTTTATCTATTTTTACACAGAGGGGGAGAGAGTTTGATGCTTCAAACCTGTCAATTGCCTTTGGTTCATGTTCCACGCAGAGGAGGGGGGGCTAATTTCATTTTGCATTTGCTTTAATCTATTTGCAGCTTCAAACATGCCCACGCAGAGGTTTATGCCTACCATGTTGCCTTTGCTAAAGTTTGAAATGTAATTCACCATGCATGGGAGGAGGGAGCGTAGTTGGTTGCTGATTGCATTTGCTTGAGGGTTTCAATGCCCTTCCAACGGAGGGAGAGAGCTGCCAGGGGGTTTCTGAAGTTTTCAACAACCTCTCCATAGGATACTGGCTTCACACCCAGTGATTGAATTTGCTAAGAGTTTAAATGCCTTCTCCATATTATATGCAAAGGATCCATGCAGGAGAGCTGGGTTTACCTGGCAGAAGTGAGTGGATTGGCATTTACATCTGCCAAATGAATTTTTTTGTAAAAGTTTGCTCACCAAACACCACGCAGAGGGGAGCTGGCATTAACATTTGCTGGTTTCTTTTAACCTTGCCCTTCCACATGTCACATAGGGAAGAGGATGCTGGAAAGCGTTGGATTTGGGGGGGGAACACCCACTAGTTTGCAACTTGTATAAATTTTTTTGCATTTCCTAGACCATGCATGGGAGGAGGGAGTTTGGCTTTTCACTAACCAATTGCATTGCTCCATGTTTCAATAAGCTTTGGCTCCAAAACATTTTTCCATTTTTCTTCAAACTTCTCCAATAGAGCTTTTGCATACTTATATATATCTTTCCCTGGGAGATCGCATGCCATTGCATTCCTAAAAAAAACAAGTCTCACATCTTCACACATTTCATGAACACTATATGCAATTCCTGAACCCACCACTCCAGAGTAAACTGCAATGAGAATATTCATGTCAAATCCAATTGCTCACATTGAAAGAAGTCAAATAATTTGAAGAAAGATGATGGTGATGTGAAGACCAAGACATGGGAAGTTGCATTGCCATGAAATAAGAACAGTTTGCCACAAAATTTAATGCACAAGCATGAGCCAGGTCGGGCCCCAAAGTGGGTCCGGCAAATTTTTTTTTTGTTTTCCTGCAACTGACCTTTGAAATGCCTCATGAACCTTAAACATACCTTTGGAATCGATCGACACCATTTTCGGATCATTAAAATGAGTTTCGCGTCTTTCAGGCACTTGCGCCACATTTTCGCATTTAATCGTGAAGGTGTAATTTTCAAATTGGTCAAAACACCTTTTTGGACCTCGCCATCTGACAGCCGTGTACTCTGATATACAAGATTGAACTCTACCAAACGGTTTCTCAAGAAAAATCCCGAGTGAAGAGATATTAATTGTCAAAAATGACCAACTGGCTTTGTCGGCACTGCGGACCCAATGAAGTCAATGCGCAGGCAACTCATGATGCCTTTCTTAAAAATATTAAATGATCTCCGTAGGCCCTCAAATATGAGACATAGGTACCTTGAAGTATATATCAAATCTTTGAATGCTCAGTTCGACCAAAAGGATGACTGGGTGCAAATGGTGCGCTCATGAAAATAGCTACATTAACTGATATAGCAATGAAAGTACGGATCATTGAAACAGATGGTTCAATGAACAATTTTGAAAACTGATCAAACAAATTGGCAGGAGATTGAAAATGGAAACATAGCTTGTCATTCATACCAACAATAGCCCCAAACAAAAATTCTGACACGACATTCACCGAGGCAACTTTTACACTTAAGCAAAACAGGGCTCTGACTAACAGCTGAAACAGGGACTTGTCAAACAACACCAACTGCAAACGGATTGAGCTTTGAAAACTGAGCAAATGGATTCATAAAAACTTGAAAATGTGCATGCTAACTCACATTTATGCATAGAATTGAATCCATCTTGAATTTTACCATGAAAATCAATGGGGAAAAAGATATAAACACTCAAAGTAGGCTACTTGGTAAAATATGCATTTGCACCTAAAATGCACTTTCAGCTCACCCCTTGAATTGGGTACCTGATAAATTGATCCAAACTGAAATCTAAAAGTTGCACATCACTGCATAGGCCAAATGAAAGGTGTAGGACACATTTCCCAAGCCTTTCCCTTTGAAAATCAATTGGCTCCATTTTACCCTCTCTCTACTAGGCCATTCAAACTGACTCATTTTATGATCATTTGGAAATGCAGAGCAAAATTTTGAAATGGGCCTCTAAAATTACTCAAATTTAATGAGTCCCAATAGTGGCTCTGACTGGGGATGGTTGATTGCAAGATCAACACAAGAATCCAAATAATTGTGGTTAAGCAAACCACCCAAAAATGAATCACTCCTCTTCTCCTCTAAAAAAAAAAGGGCTTCTTATTTTACCCAAACAACAGGGCACTTTATTGAAAACCACACAACTGAAGCAAAGCGACTACACAATATATACAAACATACTGACAACTGAATATAAACTGCTCCACTTTCCTCGACATTTACCTCTGTCAAAAATCTAATTCTCATCACTTGACATCATGATCCAAACAAAGGAACCTTTCAACAAGAACTGAGCATAATCCTTCTAATCCACCTCTTTCATCTCATTACTGTAATAGCTGGTGTACACACCTCTTGTCTGATTTTGAACTTTGTAGCCACACACTACTTCAACAAAAGTAAAATCATGAAACACAACACTATAGAGGCCTTCCCACAAGTTGCCATACATTTCATGATCCCAATCAATTCTATCAATTTGCAAAGGCATCATCATGCTGAATTTCAAAAATAAAACATTCATTCTCAACATTGTAATTCTCATCAGCACATGCCTTATTACCATTTACATTCATAGAATGAGGGGCATTACTATCCAATTGATGCAAACAAGGAACATAAATATTTTGATCCAGATGTGATACTTCCCTATGCTGTTCACATTTTATACTATCCTTGTTCATCCAACTCAACACATCCGCATCCTCAATATCCCAATCATGGAAAATAATACATACCTCTGGCTGAAGCAAATCCTCAGCTAAGTCTTTCTCATTTAGACTTACATCCACCTGAAAAACTTCCATTTGTGGTCTGAAGTAGTCATCACACAACCCATGCCTCTTATCTTCATCATGAAGTAAAATTTTGCAACACATGCTACTGCTGTTTGGAACTTCATCAACATTACAAACTTGTTCAACACAAGGGGAAACTTCAGCATTTTCCATAATGAAATCAACACCATGAACATTAATATCAAAGGCAAAGAACTCCATATCCGGTTCAAGCATACTATCAACATTCACATTCTCTTCATGGTACTTCAAATTCTGAAAACATTCAAATATGGGTTCATTTAAATCTGAAAATAAAACATTATCCGCACTGTCACATATATTTTTATCTTCAAAAATACTTTCATTTTCAAATTCATGACTGAAGTATATAACTTGGTCTCCTCTTATATCATCTTCACAAGATGAATAATAAGAATTATCATAACCATCATCAGTTGCATGAATGGCATTCATTTGCTGTTCATAAGAAAGTGAATAACTCGTGCCAAGATCCCTCTCATTCTGAAAATGACATTCATTGTTCATTTGTATACCTTCAAGGTGCTGAAAATCAGACTTAGTATCCTCATAATCAACAACACCACTCCATTCTGAAACACATTCATCACTGGGTATACTTGCATTGAAAAAACTATCAGCATCATTCGCAATTTCATTTTCAGCTTTATCAGACTTAAACAAAATATGATTTACATTATATTGCACATCTTCACTTGCATAATCAACAACATTTGGTGATCCCTCAGTATTTGGTATTGCAACATCAAATACATCAGCAACATGTAAAGATCGATGGTCATCATCCTCATTAATTTCATTATCATTATCCTTGGGAGATGCATGATTTACTTGAAAATTTGTAGTCACATAATCAACATAACCGGCATAAAAATCAAATGGTACATATCCTTTATATATATCTATCTCTGTATCAGCATTATCACAACATTTCCCACTGAGCATTCCATCATTACTGTGAGAGACAACCGACATTAACAGTAGAGATTCTTGACTCTCATCTAAATTTGAATCACATATATTAGCAAAACCATTTGGAACAGCAGAGCTTGACATATTTTGACAAGGAATGATTTGTTCAGCTTCACATGGTATTTTACCATTGAAGGAACTTTGACAAGAAACAACAACAGACACAAATCTCTTTGAGATCCCAAATTTCAAATTATTTTCAATGTCCCTAGCTGTGTTAAAAGCTTCATACAAAGTCTTGGGTTCTTTGTTTCTCAATAGGAAACCCATCTTCTTACCAAAATCACTCATATAAATATCCAGACATACTTTACATCAAACTTATACTTCATGGAAATTTTAGACAATGTTTGTGAAAACCTGATATTAAATGCTGGTAACAATTCATCTTCCCTGATTTGTATGTACGTGAACTCTTTCAGCAAATCACAATCACTCACCTTTTCAGCAAATTAGTCTATGAAATCTGAAACTAATTCTTCCCATGAGGAAATACAATCTGCCGACAAAAAGGAAAACCAATCCCTTGCATCCTCTTTCAGTGATTGAACAAATAACTTTATGCACACATCTTCTTGACAAATTTCAAACTCTCCCATCAAATTTGAAAATCTTTTCACATGTTGACATGCTAATTCTGATTTCTTCCCACTGAATATTGGCAAATACTTTCTAATTTCTATGGGTATGGGATTTGGGTAACCCAGAACATCTTTGAAATTTAGAGCAACATAATACTTCATACTGAAACCTTTCCTATTACATGGTTGTGACACTTCACTAGGCATAGTCATAGGTGAAAATACACAAGGCTGAAAAACTTCACTACTCATTTCTTCTTACTCCCACAAATGATTATACAACCTTGCATTGAATAATAAAACACTTCAAGCACATATCCTTATTCAAATCATTGGTTGACACAAAGCTTTTCCAAATTTGCATACTACGGAAGAAAATATGTATTGGATATTTCAGCAGAATGGATATGCAAATTAATTTGTGATTCCTCTCTTTTCCCTCTTTACTAGTGTTGTCCACTTAATGGGAAAACTACATTACTCATTCAAATTTTCAGAACAAACATCTTGCATTGAAACTTCTAAAAATACCTGGGTGTTTGCAGCTGTAAGACTTGTAGATCTGAAGATTAACTTCCACTTTCAACACGGTCTTTTACCTCAGTCGCCACCTCTTGCATAGAGGACATTTTAAACAGCAGAATGCCATTCAACACATATTTAAATTCTTTATTGTCTCCTTCAATCTCGCTGCAATAAACATTCTTCCAGGCCACAAACACATATATTTGAGAATAATCAACACCACATCTATGTGTATCTTACTACTGCACTTTCTATAAAACTCTTATGATGAAGAAATTGATGTGTAAATCTACATTAGCAGTGATAACCCGTATCTCTGCACTATGTATAGAAACGCAAAACCTTATGCAATACTAATTGCATAGACATTCAACACTGGTATAAACCATGGAGTTGCCACCCAAATAAGGAATTGGGGAAAAGTTTGCATACAGCTGCAAGGACTTGCTCACAACTCAGCAACATGAATTTATTGCTACTCTTTTATAAAATATGACATGAAAAACATATCATTCTACAGATCTAGAATAAGGAACATTCTCTTCACCATAAAATCACTTTCAACTCTATGCATATACAATGGACAGACTGGCTGGATATGAAATTGACAAGATGAGGAATACATTCAACTTCTAACCTTATCAATCAAACATTCAAATCCATTAGATCCTCAACAGAGTCGCCATTTTTGTTGTTCATCAAAACTGATTAACCCAAGTACACCTGCAATCCTTCTATGAAATGGCCAATTTCAGTCTACGAAACACATCAGGGCTTGGACAACATAACATAGGACCCTAATTGATCCTCCTGCACTTCAGGTTCTGCTAGACCTAGGGGGGGACACCCTTTTGATGCATTAAATACAACGATTATAGACACATGACTACATCAACAATAAGCAGAAAGATCATTCCACAAACTCACCAAATTTAGAAACATATTATAGATTGGCTAAATCTATATAAACCACAGATGAAAAAGAGATTGGAATGAAAGAACACAACCCCTAAACATAAAGGGAAAAATATTTGTCTTTAAAATTGTAAATCTGAAACTATCCCCAAATCTGCAAGACCAGTGCCTTGTTCATTGGGCAGCAGAGTCACACACAGAACTGCAAAAGTGTATCCTAGTCACAAATTGGTTCTCCTTAAACAATATTCCTGCATTAATACCTTATACTAATGCATTACTCAATTTATTCATAAAATTATCAGATCTGGGACACATTCCATTATTCATGACTGATTACAGAGTTTAAAACCTTCATTGAAGGATGCCTATAAACAATCACACAATCTCCTTGAAATTGACAAATTTCATCCTCCTTAAGGATTCAATTCATAATAATGAAATACAATACACAGAGACAATATTGTGGGAAATTTACTCATGCCTGACACAAGTAAGATCTGCAACTAGAAAAACAATCTGTCATCCTGCAATGTAATCTCTGTACCCTGAAACAAACCAAAGAATTTTACAAATTTGGGTCAAGAAGTTTAGAACTGGAAGCCATGAAAATAGGAGCCACTCTCACAGAATTCTAGAACCCTTACAATGAGAAGAAAATGAGAATAAGAAGGAGAGGGAAAAAAGATTAGGTCTCCAACTGAAATTGCCAAGTCTCTTTTTTCAACTGAATTTCATTTCCTTTCTCTTTCCCATGGAAACTGCTCTCACAATATCCCAAATTTGTTAAAATTAACTCTATCATTCGATTCCTTATCCCGAGAGCTTTCCGGTGATATATAATACTTGATATTTTGGGCAAAAATGAGCCTCTGGGCGAATTAATCCTCAATATGTGCACATCATTTAAATTTTTGGATTTTCTTATATAGTCTCAACCATATATTAAATTTGATTTTAACTTTGATTTTTCCTTGATTTTGGCTTGATGTCCTGCCACGTGGTAGTCTCTGATTCGTTGATAGGGTCCACTGGGTGCCACCTCGGATGACACCTCATCAATCCGCCACCTCACTGCCTCATCACTGCCACATGTATGCCACCCGTCTGCTTGCTTGTCGGCCACCTCATTGCCACCTCAATGCCACCTCAGCGGGACCCGCGAGCTGGATCTCCACCTGGACCTGCCACCTGTCTTTCGCCATTTCGCAATGGCTAACAGAAGTGCATCTTCGGGCTCCGAAATCACGCGCGTCGTTAGATCATCTTGAATTTGCATGCTCTTTAACCCTTCGCCATTTTGCGAAGCTTAACCGGCGAGCATCTCCCTTTTGCAAAATCGCACCGGCCATTGGATCTCCTAAAACATGCTTGATCTTTAGCTCTTGATCTTCCGCCTGAGCTTTTCGCCATTTCGCAGGGTTTAACTGGCGAGCATCTTTGGCTTGCGAATCAACGCCGACCGTCGATCTTCATGAAACCTTCTCACTGGTTAAGTCATCCATTCTCTACAAAACTCATCTGCCTCGGGATCCGTGCATGCGTGGGGTCCACCTAGTCACCACTTGTCGGCCTGCTTGGTCACCTCAGGAAGCATGCTCACATGCGTGGGGTCCGCCTGGTCGCCCAGCCAGCACCTTGTGTCAAAAGCCCAAAGCTTTGACACTATGAATGTGTGAAGCCTTGGATTTAAATACCAAATATCCCGTTCTCACCACCAATGTGGGATAATACTTTTTAGCCTGAAACTGCATGTTGAAGGCTTTTAATGGCACCAATGGTGTTCGCTTGAGTTTTTGAAAGATTGATCTTTGTATCCTTGTACATTATTGCTATATTCTTGCTGAGTATTGTTATCCCACGCTCCCTCTCTAAATCATTGGAATCCATAATTTCTTTCATGAGCAATAATGACTATCAATACCTTTTATGCAGGAGGGAGGACTGGCAGAGTCGTGGAGGCTGAGCTTTGCACCTGCCACATACAATTTACTTGACAATTTTTGCAGCTTTATCTATTTTTACACAGAGGGGGAGAGAATTTGATGCTTCAAACCTATCAATTGCCTTTGGTTCATGTTCCACGCAGAGGAGGGGGGGCTACTTTCATTTTGCATTTGCTTTAATCTATTTGCAGCTTCAAACATGCCCACGCAGAGGTTTATGCCTACCATGTTGCCTTTGCTAAAGTTTGAAATGTAATTCACCATGTGTGGGAGGAGGGAGCGTAGTTGGTTGCTGATTGCATTTGCTTGAGGGTTTCAACGCCCTTCCAACGCAGGGAGAGAGCTGCCAGGGGGTTTCTAAAGTTTTCAACAACCTCTCCATAGGATACTGGCTTCACACCCAGCGATTGAATTTGCTAAGAGTTTAAATGCCTTCTCCATATTATATGCAAAGGATCCATGCAGGAGAGCTGGGTTTACCTGGCAGAAGTGAGTGGATTGGCATTTACATCTGCCAAATGAATTTTTTTGTAAAAGTTTGCTCACCAAACACCACGCAGAGGGGAGCTAGCATTAACATTTGCTGGTTTCTTTTAACCTTGCTCTTCCACATGTCACATAGGGAAGAGGATGCTGGAAAGCGTTGGATTTGGGGGGGGAACACCCACTAGTTTGCAACTTGTATAAATTTTTCTGCATTTCCTAGACCATGCATGGGAGGAGGGAGTTTGGCTTTTCACTAACCAATTGCATTGCTCCATGTTTCAATAAGCTTTGGCTCCAAAACATTTTTCCATTTTTCTTCAAACTTCTCCAATAGAGTTTTTGCATACTTATATATATCTTTCCCTGGGAGATCGCATGCCATTGCATTCCTAAAAAAAACAAGTCTCACATCTTCACACATTTCATGAACACTATATGCAATTCCTGAACCCACCACTCCAGAGTAAACTGCAATGAGAATATTCATGTCAAATCCAATTGCTCACATTGAAAGAAGTCGAAGAATTTGAAGAAAGATGATGGTGATGTGAAGACCAAGACATGGGAAGTTGCATTGCCGTGAAATAAGAACAGTTTGCCACAAAATTTAGTGCACAAGCATGAGCCATGTCGGGCCCCAAAGTGGGTCCGGCTAATTTTTTTTTTTGTTTTCCTGCAACTGACCTTTGAATGGCTCACGAACCTTAAGCATACCTCTGGAATAGATCGACACCATTTTCAGATCATTAAACTGAGTTTCGCGGCTTTCAGGCACTTGCGCCACATTTTCGCATTTAATCGTGAAGGCGTAATTTTCAAACCGGTGAAAACACCTTTCTGGACCTCGCCATCTGACAGGTGTGTACTCTAATATACAAGCATGAACTCTACCAAACGGTTTCTCAAGAAGAATCTTGAGTGAAGAGATATGAATTGTCAAAAATGACCAATTGGCTTTGTCGCCACTACGGACCTGATGAAGTCAATGCATAGGCAACTCATGATGCCTTTCTTAAAAATATTAAACGATCTCCATAGGCCCTCAAATCTGAGACATAGGTACCTTGAAGTACATATCAAATCTTTGAATTCTCAATTTGACTAAAAGGATGATTGGGTGCAAATGGCACGCTCATGAAAATAGCTACATTAACTGATATAGCAATGAAAGTACAAATCACTAAAACAGATGGCTCAAGGAACCCTTTTGAAAACCGATCAAACGGATTGGCAGGAGCTTGAAACTGGAATCATAGCTTTTCATATATATCAACAATAGCCCAGAAAAAACATTCTGACATGACATTCACCGAGGCAACTTTTACACTTATGCAAATCAGGGCTCCGACTAGCAACTGAAATAGGGACTTGTCAAACAACACCAACTACAAACGGATTGAGCTTTGAAAACTGAGCAAATGGATTCATAAAGAATTGAAAATTTATATGCTGACTCACATTTATGCATAGAATTGAATCCATTTTGAATTTTTCCATGATGATCAATGGGGAAAAAGATATAAACACTCAAAGTAGGCTACTTGGTAAAATATGCATTTGCACCTAAAATGCACTTTCAACTCACCCCTTGAAATGGGTACCTGATAAATTGATCCAAACTGAAATCTGAAAGTTGCACATCATTGCATAGGCCAAATTAAAGGTGTAGGACATATTTCCCAAGCCTTGCCCTTTGAAAATCAACTGGCTCCATTTTACCCTCTCTCTACTAGGCCATTCAAACTAGCTCATTTTATGATCATTTGGAAATGGAGAGCAAAATTTTAAAATGTGCCTCTAAAATTACTCAAATTTCATGAGTCCCAACAGGAGCAGAAGTAAAGTCAAGGTTGAAGCATTGGAGATGACATTCATGTTCTATGTTTTATGAAGACTATTGTAATACCCTAAAAATGGTCACCTAAACCATGGGCCCCTAATCTCGACAACATCACCAAGGTCCTAACCAAAGGCAATTAAATCGACCTTGAGCCCCTAATTAATTAATTGTGCAATCATTAATGTTAGATGGCAAATAAATCACTCTATATTAATTAAATATTTATTTAATTAATTAAATCATTCCAAGTAAATCATTTTGATCAATTATCCTATTTATTTAATTAAGTATCCTAGCATATTTATTAATAAATAAATTTGCCATTTAATCATAAAAAGAGGAATTAATTTACCAAAAAGAGATTTATCACAAAAAGAGGAATTAAATTGAAAACAAAAGAAAATAATTAAATTGAGAGAAGAAATCAAACTTAAGATGTTTCTTTTTCTAAAATTGAGATAACTTGAGAAATCAGATAAGCAATTAAATTAAATTAATCATTTTCTCTAAAATTAAAACTCAAAGCTTTTGAGGAAAGAGGTTCAGTTATTTTGAAAAGGCTTTTTCTAATAAAAATCTTGAACAAATTAAAGAAAAGTGCATGGAATCACCTATTTTTATCTCAAGTGCATGGAATCAACTAAATTTTATCTCCAATGCAGACTTAGACTTATAATATGAATGCATTCAATCAATCTATAATTGGAATCTATCTCAAGATTAACTTAATCTGATATCTAAATTATCTCAGTTATCCTGAATTGTGCTTTTTCTTGAGGAATCTCAACCGCTCATTGCTAATCGATCTTGACCGTTGGTCTCTCTTTTGAGTCTCTATAAATTCAACCTTCATCTCTCATTCAAAACACCTTGGAGATTTATTGTTATTGTGCAGATTTTACTCTGGAGTCACTGAAAATATTGTGCTTTGAGATTATTGCATCTTAGTTTAGCTTTTTGCATACTTAGTTTAATCGTTATTGCTTGCATTCGTCTAACTTAATCTTCATTCATCTAGTTTAATCTTGCATATCTAGCTTAATCTTGCATACATTTAGCTTATTCTTGTGCTCATATAGATTAAATCCTTTGTCTTGGTGTAGTCTAGTCACTGGTATTGCTTAGAAAAAATTGAGAGCAAGTCTATACTCGCATATTTTAGAAGGCAATGGGTCGATTTGTTATGGTTTTTATATTCATGATTATATATGGCTAACCATGCATGCAATGACTTAATTGAAGTGTTGTGTCTTACAACTTGTAGATACTTTATCCACTTTTCACACACACATTTTTGGCACCCACTGTGGGGCAGAAGACTACATCTTTCGGCCTTGCAGATTAGCTTACTTTTATTTTTCACATTTTTTGCAAAAACTCGTACAAGTTTTCACAGAGGCCCGAACGACAAACTACATGTATCGTACAGTCCATCACAAATTATCGTATAACTCAGTGAGAATACTTGTACAGTATTATGGTTTTTGGTATTAAAATAGACTGCAATTTTGGGGTTTTTCTTATTGAATTTTGATGGTACTAATGCTAACCCTGTCTTGTTTTTTGTTTGTCTGAGAGATTTTGACAACCTAATTTGTTTTTGCAGAAAGCTTGTCAAAGAACATGCCTGTCACACAAAAAACAATATGACTACTGATTCGTTATTTTTGCATGTTGCTTGAGGAGATTCAACTGAACATCGTGTATTATTTAAATTTTTTTTTAGGCACTTAAATTGTTATCTGGTTAATGAACAAATCTATCTTTTGTGTTTTAAGAAAAATCCAAGAGGTAGGAGAGTATGCTCTTGTCTGCACAAACAATCAGAAATCTAGACCCTCGAAGCTTTTTCTAAATTTGAGATTTGTGTACCTTTAGCAGGCCTGTCACAGTGGGAAAAAGTAATCACCGTGTGAGAACAACCCAAGTGAGTACAACTGGACCTGAGCATTCCAACTCATTATAATAAATAGGCCTATGGTGATTAAAGTCTCAAAGGATAGGATTATTTTAGTTTTCTCTTTGAGATCTCTCATATCGAGCATTTTGTAGGGCCTCGCGGTCTCAATCATGTTTACATGACTACAACTTGTTTTGGTACCTTGTTGGGCTATAGGCCTCAATCATGCTTGCGTGACTTCAAGGGCTAATTTCAAACAAAATTCCCGACTAAGAACTATATGATAGAGGCTACCCAATTCACCTCTGAAAGGGGGATAATCTTTGTGAAAGAGAGATAGTAACTCTCCCAATATACTTCCCATTTTGTGCCCCCATTAGCATTTGGAGTCAGCTAATATGGCATTGAGAATCCATTGCGTGAGACTCAGCGGTCGTATCTTGATTGGCTATTGGGTGTGTACCTGAGTCTGCAAGAAAAGGTTTTCTTCTCTAAACCAACTTCTGTAGGGTTAGCATGTTGTGCTTGAAGTCATTATACATGTTGCATGTTTACTATGTTTTCATACCTGAAACTAAAACTGAAATAATGAAACTAGAGAAAACAATAAATAACTCAGTGATCAAAACTCAGTCCTAGTCAAAAAATAGTCTTTGTCAGTCATCAAAACTCAGTCCTAGTAAAAACCTAGTCTTTGTCAATCATCAAAACTCTGTCTGTGTCAATATCTCATCTCTGTCCAGTCCACTATCGTACGAGTCTACTAAATTATCATTTGGCTATATTCCTATTGTCATACGAGTCTTAATTGGTCATGTCAGTTTACCATCTGATCCTGTCAGAATTATCGTCCAAGTTTACAGAATTGTCATTCTGCTCTTATAGAATTGTCGTCTATTTTATAGTATACTATCGTATGAATAAACATCATACTCATCAGATTGTCGTCTGTAGAACACTAAACTGTTGTGCGAGTTTAGGAAGAAACTCGTACGAGAAACTGCTTCTATCATCTGGGAACTGTTAAATTATCGTTTGGGTCATAAAACTCTGTCATACAAATTCCTTATTTTGTCAGTCCAGAAACTTGTCTGTCTACACACTTTTCCAGAACAGTCATACTTGCCTAATCAGTCTACATGGAGCATAACTGGTCATCATAATTCTACGCATAAACAATCTTGATAGTGTACCCCTGCCGTTGTGTTGCACTATTTTGTCGATCATCTTTCAGCTAGTTCAATCAAGTAATTATCAAACTAAATCAAACTAAGTTACTTAGATCATGTCTTATACAACATATATCGTTCCTGAAACCAGATTGAGTCTTAGTCACTTCTCTCAAATCACTACGTTAAACAAACAATTAGCTTCAATTTGATCTTGACTTCTGCATCACATCTAGCTCTCGGTCATATCAGTTATAAATGCCTGCTCAAACCAGAAGTTCTTGCAAGAAAGATGACAAAGGTAAAGGACCATCCTTTTCATTACAAAATAATCCATTCTTCACGAGGACCCCATCTCTAATAAACCTTCATCGTCAAATATACCAATTTTTGATCAATCCTTATCTCCCACCATGTTTGGAGAAATGCAAGAAAGACAAGCTGCTAAACATGCTACTTATGACAATATCAACACCCATGCTAATGATAGTGATTCCTCATCTAGCGAGTCTGAAGCCTCTGAACCTACAAAATGTTGGTATTTTGGTATGGTTTTGTCATTGATGTCAACACCTACTATCACTTATCAACTCTAGCACTTTGAAGAATTGGCAATGTTCACTGGCAAGCAAGTGACTTATGCACAGTCACCAGTATTTGGTACACTGGTAGGATATGATGTTCACCGACACTTGGAATGGCATGAAAAACACCTGGTTATGTCGAAGACATCATTTGGACACTTTGTCTTGGAGATTTGTTCATTGGCATATTCGTGTTTGCATATTTTTTGTTATTGGCAAATAGGTCCAGGTTATACACCGGCAGGCTTATCTATTCTAGATTAGCACAACATGCTATGAAGATGTTTTATTATTGTTGTAAATGCATCAAGCTAACATGTTGAATCGGTTATTTCATCGGATATTGTTTTATTTGTAAATTAATTTTATTGTAATATCCTTTAGAGCCAACCTACCAAAATTGGTCTTAGGTTATGATATAAATGTAAGATCTTATTTGTAAGATCAAGTGTGATGGGAAGGAAGAAATAATTCAGTATATGCGAGAATAAGCAGAGCTTTACACGCAAACATCATTTCAAGGTGAAGCAAGGTTTTTGTGAAGACAATCAGAACTACATCGGTACTGAATCAAGCGTAGTAAGATGCTATTTTGAGTAGTACATCCTTATTGGATTTAACCATCCAATTGTAGTCAGTGTGACTCCTATTTGTTTGAGTAGTGAGCTCTAAGCACTTGGCCTTTCTGCATGTGCAAACCCCATTTGTATACACATACTATCTGCAGTAGTATCATCTAATTGTGGGTAAGGTTTCCCACTGTGGTTTTTCCCCTTAAAGGGTTTCCACGTACAAATATTGGTGTTATGTGTTGTGGATGTTATTGTCTTTCTATTTCATGCATTAATCTTTACTAGTACTGTAATTAACTGATAAAACTGTCTACTGACATTAAAGTTTGGTTTACCGGTATTAAGCTTTAAAGTTAGTTAAGTTGTTTTGGTTTGAATTTATTTGACAACTGATTCACTCCCTCTCAGTTGTCTCCAGGACCTAACAATTGGTATCAGAGCATATTCCTCTTTTTGTAGAAGTTTAACAGCTTGAGGAGATTTAATGTCTACTAACTATTTTAGGAAGGACAATCCTAAACTTGATGGAACCAACTATGGCATATGGAAGATCAGAATGGAGACACATTTGAATTGCATTGGAAAGGACATTTGGGAAGTTACAAAGAATGACTATACTGCTCCTACTCCCAGTCAGCCTAATCCACCTACCTTAGGAAAAGATGAGGAAAATGAGTGCAAAGCTAGAGAAGCACTTTTGAGCGCATTATTAGATCAACAAATCATGGGATTATCAGATAGATCAACTACTAAAGCTATTTGGGATCACTTGGAAACATTGAATGAAGGAGATTCCACAGTCAAAATTGCAAAACTTGAAAGCTTCCGGGTTAGGTATGAAAATCTGAAAATGGAAGAAGATGAAAGGATTTCTGCTTTTATGGAAAGAGTAAATGAAATTGTTTTTGGTATTAAATGTTGTGGAGGAACCTTAAGTGAAGATGAAATTGTTTTAAAAGTTTTAAGAGGATTGCCACTGGCATATAAAATGAAGGTTACTGCTATAAATGAGTTAAGAACAATGCCTAATACATCAGTAACTAGGGATATATTGATTGGAAAACTTTCAGCTTTTGAAATTGAGGAATTTGGTCCTGTTGCTACTATAAAGACATATTTATCTTTTAAGGCATCAACATCATCTGCACCATCATTTGACAACTCTGATTGGAAAGCCTTTTATGCAAGAGAACTTGAAGAAAGCAGGAGAGAAAATGAAGAACTTGAAGAACTTGAAGCACTATTTGCAAGAAAAATGCCTAAAGGTCCAGTTGGAAGTAAGTATGAAGGTAAAGCACCCTTTAAATGCTTTAACTGTAATAAGATTGGTCATATGGCTTCTAGATGCCCTGATAGACATGCTAGACTAAGAGAAGAAGCTAGGAGAACATACAAGCCTAACCCTGAATATCAGAGATACAGATTTAATAAGAATAAAGATAAATCTTGTTATCTTGTTGATGAAGGAGTCACTGATGATTTTGATGAAGATCTGGCAGATAATGGATGGGTTTTTGTTGCTATAACAGAAGATCAACCGGCACCTACTATTCAACCAATGGAATAGGCCTTGGTAGCTAAAATTGAAGTTAAGGATGAATGGATCATTGATTCAGGATGCTCACATCATATGATTGGTGATAAAAGCAAATTCTTGACTTTTCAGGAATATAATGGAGGTCTAGTAAGATTTGGAGATGACAAAGCTTGTTTGATCAAAGGTAAAGGTACAATATCTCTTGATGGTAAGCATAATACTGATAATGTTTACTATGTAGAAGGTTTAAAGCATAATCTTTTGAGTGTTGGTCAATTAGTTGAGAAAGGATTTCAGTTACAATTCAAGAATGGAAAATGCAAAATTATGAATAGAACTGGTTTGGAAATTGCAATCGGTAATCAAAGTAGAGGTAATATCTTTCATTTGAATAATAGTGAAAATACATGCTTGATTGCACATATTGATGAAAGTTGGCTATGGCATAAGAGACTATGTCATGTAAATTTTGATTGCATGGTAAAAATCAGTACTACTAAGGTAGTTAGAGATTTACCTAAGATTGTTAAACCTCACAATTCGGTATATAAGGAATGTCAATTTGGAAAACAAGTTAGAGCAACTTTTAAAAGTATTCCAGAAAAATCAAATAATTCTCTTGACTTAATTTACACTGATTTATGTGGTCCATCTAGAACTAAAAGCTTACAAGGTGATAGATATTTCATGCTAATCATTGATGACTACTCTAGAATGTGTTGGGTTACTTTTCTCAGAGAAAAATCAGAAGCACTTGGGAAGTTCAAACTATTCAAAGCAATGGTAGAGAATGAAACCGGTAAGAAAATCAAATGTCTGAGATCAAATCAAGGAGGAGAATTTACATCTAAGGAATTTAATGCATTCTGTGAAGTGAATGGAATTAGAAGACAATTATTAGCACCCCGGACACCACAACAGAATGGAGTTGTAGAAAGGAAAAACAAAACTATCTTGGATGTAGCTAGAAGTATGTTATCTGAAGCAAATATACCACATGTATATTGGAGAGAGGTAGTAAGAACAATGGTCTATACATTCAACAAAGTTCACATCAAAGGAGAAACCAGTAAGACCCCTCATGAACTATGGTTTGGTATTACTCCTACTCTTAAATATTTCAGAATATTTGGAAGTAAATGCTATATTAGAAGAGATGAGTATATTGGAAAATTTGATCCTAGAAGTGATGAAGGAATATTTCTTGGTTATTCATCTAAGAGCAAGGCATATAGATGTTTTAGCAAGAGATTGCAGAAAATTGTTGAGAGTACAAATGTGAAGATTGATGAACAATTTAGAGGAACTTCAAGGTATATAGACTCTGAACTGGCAACCGAAATACTGGCAAATGAACCTACAGTGAATCAACTGATACATAATGAAGATCCAGTTACATCGATACCATCTAAAAATTCCACTGTAACTGAGGAACAACAACAAATAAAGACACCTCGGTATGTAAGACTGAATCACTCTGAAGATCAGATAATTGGAAACAAGTATAAAGGAGTTATGACAAGAGGAAGACTAGAAAATGAAGAGGTATGTCTTATTTATCAAATTGAACCATCATCAGTTAATGAGGCATGTGAAGATAAACACTGGATTAAAGTTATGGAAGAGGAACTAGAATAAATTGAGAAAAATAACACATGGACATTAGTTCCCTGGCCTAAAGACAAAAATGTGATTGGAACAAAATGGGTATTCAGAAATAAACTTAATGTAGATCCTAAGGTAATCAGAAATAAAGCAAGACTAGTGTGTAAGGGATATTCTCAGAAAGAAAGAATTGATTATAATGAAACCTTTGCATCGGTAGCTAGAATTGAGGTAGTCGGATTATTCTTGGCTTTTGCAGCACACAAGAACTACAAAGTATATCAAATGGATATTAAATGTGCATTTTTGAATGGAGATCTTGAAGAAGAAGTTTACTTTGAACAACCTGATGGGTTTTCTTTGACAGATAACAAAGATATGGTTTGCAGGTTAAGAAAAGCTTTGTATGGGTTGAAACAAGCTCCAAGAGCTTGGTATGCAAGATTGGATAAGTATCTTTTGAAGATTGGTTTTTCTAAAGGTAATGCTGACAGCAACTTATACTACAAAGTGACTAATAATGACATCTTGGTTATAGAAGTTTTTGTTGATGATATAATCTTTGGAAGAGAAGATGGATTATGTAAAGACTTTTCTATTGAAATGCAACAAGAATTTGAAATGTCTATGATTGGAGAGATAAAATTCTTTTTAGGATTGCAGATTTCACAGATTGATAAAGGTATATTCTTGAGTCAATCTAAGTACTTGAAGGAGTTACTAAAGAAATTTGGGTTGGAAAAATCTAAACCGGTAAGCACACCTATGACTACAAATGACAAATTATCACTAAGGGATGAATCTACACCTGTTAATCTGACTAGATACAAATCTATGATAGGAGGCCTACTGTATTTAACACAAACAATACCTGATATTATGAATGCAGTATGTATTGTTTCAAGATTTCAAAGTAATCCTAAAGAAAATCATGAATCAACAGTAAAAAGGATTTTCCGATACTTACAAGGCACTACAAATCTTGGTTTATGGTATCCTAGAGATGAAAAATTTGAATTATGTGCATACACAGATGCAAATTGGGCAGGAGATGTGGATGATAGAAAAAGCACCACCGGCGGAGCATTTTTTCTTGGCAGTAGATTAATTTCTTGGTTGAGTAAGAAACAAAGTTGTACATCTTTATCAACAACTAAATCAGAATATGTTGCAGCAGCAACTAACTGTACACAGGTATTATGGCTTAAGCAAATGTTGATGGACATAAAGGTAAAATGCAAGGAACCCATAACTATCTATTGTGATAACACTGCAACAATTGATATATCTAAGAATACGGTATTACATTCTAAAACCAAACATGTTTCTATCAAACTAAATTTTCTGAAAGAGATTGTTGAAGCAAAAGAAGTAAAACTGGTTTATGTGAATACTAAAGAGCAGATTGTAGATATTTTTACTAAACCTCTGCCTAAGGAGACCTTTGAATATCTCAGAGACCAGCTTGGGGTCTTATCCCCACCGGTAGAGACTTATATAGTTGATGTTCGTCATCAACTGACAAAATTAACAGATAAATCTTTTACTCCGACTTTGATGAGAAAGCTACTTCTCAGGGGGAGTAGTTGGTATACTGAATTGGTTGGTATTTTGTATTTGAATCTAGTTTTTTATTGGCTTTGGCATTTGATGTCAAAGGGGGAGAGATATCTATGGAAAAACACCTTATCTCTTGGGGAGAGATTATTCATTTGGGGAGAGATTGTTATTTTAAGAGAAATTGATTACTCTCTGTATCTCTATTTTGATTTTTGGTTATGAACTCTTTTTGGGAGATTGTTGGTTTTTGGTATTTGGCATTTCTGTTTTGGCACTTTGATGGTTTTTCCATCTTGTGTTGCCATCAATGCCAAAGGGGGAGATTGTTGGTATTTTGGTATGGTTTTGTCATTGATGTCAACACCTACTATCACTTATCAACTCTGGCACTTTGAAGAATTGGCAATGTTCACCGACAAGCAAGTGACTTATGCACAGTCACCAGTACCTTGTACACCGATAGGATATGATGTTCACCGGCACTTGGAATGGCATGAAAAACACCTGGTTATGTCAAAGACATCATTTGGACACTTTGTCTTTGAGATTTGTTCATTGGCATATTCATGTTTGCATATTTGCTATTACTGAGAAATAGGTCCAGGTTATACACCGACATGCTTATCTATTCCAGATCAGCACGACACGCTATGAAGATATTTTATTATTGTTGTAAATGTATCAAACTAACAAGTTGAATCGGTTATTGCATCGGATATTTTTTTATTTGTAAATTAATTTTATTGTAATATCCTTTAGAGTCGACCTATTAAAATTGGTCTTAGGTTATGATATAAATGTAAGATCTTATTTGTAAGATCAAGTGTGATGGGAAGGAAGAAATAATTCGGTATATGCGAGAATAAGCAGAGCTTTACACACAGACATCATTTGAAGGTGAAGCAAGGTTTTTGTGAAGACAATCAGAACTACACCGGTACTGAATCCAGC
Source organism: Cryptomeria japonica (assembly GCF_030272615.1). Classification (NCBI taxonomy): domain Eukaryota; kingdom Viridiplantae; phylum Streptophyta; class Pinopsida; order Cupressales; family Cupressaceae; genus Cryptomeria; species Cryptomeria japonica. Next base: position 542,061,037 of record NC_081407.1, read on the forward strand.
ATAGTAAGAAGCTATTTTGAGTAGTACATCCTTATTGGATTTAACCATCCAATTGTAGTCAGTGTGACTCCTATTGGTGTTATGTGTTGTGGATGTTATTGTCTTTCTATTTCATGCATTAATCTTTACTGGTACTGTAAGTAACTGATAAAAATGTCTACCGGCATAAAATTTTGGTTTACCGGTATTAAGCTTTAAAGTTGGTTAAGTTATTTTGGTTTGAATTTATTTGACAATTGATTCACCCCCCCCCTCTTAGTTGTCTCCGGGACCTAACACAAAAGCTGTCAAAAAGATAAATATTTCCGAAAAATGATTAAGATTATCATGGCTAGAGAAAAAGAAGATTATTTTTAGAGCTAACAAAACAAGACACTAAACTTCCTACTGATTATAACATTGAAACCCTTATCACTAAAGAGGAAGAGACACCCTTAGTGCTGGTAAACAAACAATTGCAAGCGTTATAGACTGAAATCAGAGAAATGAAAAACAAGGATAAATCATCAAAGCAATATTCTCTGGTTTAACAAAAACCTTTACATGTCTCCATTTCCTTCAAGAGTGGAGATTCCTAAGTTTGACAAATATGACAGTAATGCAGATCCTCAAGACCATGTCAGAGAATTTTGTGCTTTATGTATGGAGTTCATGCACGAACAAACATATCTCATGCGCCTCTTCCCAAGGAGTCTAGGAGGACAAGCTATGGAATGGTTTTCGAGCCTACCTAGGGGAATTAAAACTTTTGAGGAATTAGTCGAATTGTTTCTCCAACAATAATCCTATAATATTCATCATCCAATCACTAAGATCAAGCTTTGCAATACCAAACATAAAACATGAGAACCTTTTCTCACTTTCCTTCAACGTTGGAGAAAGATGTTCTCTAGATATTCATAGCCTATTCCAGATTTTGAGAAGATGGATATCTTTGTCAATAACCTGATCCCTGAATTGAAATACAATATCCAAATGCAAGTATACCCTTCATTCAAAAAAATGGTAGATAGTGCTCTCAGAATGGAAGATGTGCTTATAAAGAAAGGAGATATATCACTTTGGAAAGAAACACATCAAGGATCTAGTTCCAAAGAAAACAAAAAATATTGAAAATATGGAAAAGATAACAACATAAACGTTGTTAATGATGGAGTGGTGGACACTGTTAAAACAAAATCAAAACCCACAATATTTAATCTAGCTAGCGGCACACAAGAACTCGAAGTAGCTGAAACTGTGGCTGAAAACCTTCGAAGAAATCAAAAGAGTGGTTTAAAGAGAAATCTTGGCTTTCAAAGCCTAAACGTGATTTCACTCCTTTGGAAGAATCATATGAATCAGCTCTTAAAACTTTATTGGCAAATGATCTGAGAACATTGCTAGACAACTCTAGACCATATGATCCAGAAGTTAAACCCTAATGGTGGAGGGAAAACGAGTACTGTGAATATCATCGAAACAAGGGTCATACAACAAACAATTGCATGAAACTCAAACATGAGATTCAAAGGAGCTAGTTCCTCAACTCCTGATCAAACAACATCAAACCTATTGACTTCTTCAAATAGACAACCATATACGATCACGGCTAAATCTAAACAGCTGCCTTCATTATCCTCTCTTGGTTACAACATTGTTGAACAATTAAAATGAACCACCGCTCAAATATTCATTTTTGAACTGCTTAAGATCTCTTCTGTTCATAGAGATATCCTGGACAAAGCTTTTCTCACTACTAATTTCCCCAAAGATTTAGATATAGATCGGCTTCAATCTATGGTGGGTCACCTGACTTCGCCTCATTACCTCACCTTCTCTGAAGAAGATGACAATTCACTGAATCACCCACATAACCAACCATTACACATCAAAGCTATGATCCATAAACACTGAGTCAAACATATTTTGATAGATGGAGTCACTGCGTTGAATATCTATACCTACAATCTACTAACACAGTTGGGATTTTCTAAACATGTCATTGATCCAACAAAGAAAATAATAATCAAAGCTTATGATGAAGAAGAAAGAACCTCTAAAGGTTTGGTACTATTACCGATCAGGGTAGGACCTATAGAGAGAGATGTTATTTTCTAGGTGCTTGACCTTCCTCTTTTATACAACATCTTGCTGGGCAGGCCATGGATTCACAAAATGCAAGCAGTACCATCTACCTATCATAAGTGCTTGAAATTTCCTTATAATGGAATTGAAGTTAGTATTCCTGCTGATACAAGTTACACATGTAGTGCATTAAAATAGTGTAACGATACCTTTGTTCCTCATAACAGAGCAACCTCTATAGCTGAAAGTTTAGAAACCTTGATGAAAGATTTAGAAAAGAAATTGAAAATCATAGATACTAGCATGGATGGATACAAGATAGAACCTTTACTTTCACTAATGTCTTTTCCTCCATCGCTAAGATAGTTTGGAAAACCATCAGAGGCTATGAAGCCACAAACTTCAACTCCAAATGTTATTTATGATGATATTTTTGTACAGTCCTCTACTTCCCTTATAGATGAAACATAAGAGGAGGTTGTTCTCAAATGTCTTTTCAAAGAAGATAGTGAAAACAAAGAAGTGCAACACTGTGAGATTCCCCCTGAACAATATGGTCCAGGCTATAAGATGATTCAATGTATGGGATATTTAGGTACCGATCCTCTGGGCAAGCATCAAGAAGGTATTGTTGAACCTATTCAGCTACAAACTAAGTCTACAAATGATAAAGCTAGACTTGGATACAATCTAGGGGAGTCATCAAATCAAAAACATACTTCTCATTATCAGTCTAAGTGGAGGAAAAAGATATTACCTTCAACATCACAAGAAGTAAATACTCAACAAACTCAGGAAGAGTATGAAAAAGAACAAGAAGAATTGGCAATCAAGAGAGAAGAAGCAACTTGTAATCAAGTTCCAATTGTATCACAATAACATTAAAAGGAGTCGAAATCCCAGAAGATATGAGAGAAGAAATCGAATGAATTAAAGAGTTGTTTGCACCACTGAACATTCTGGTCACATACACAAGTGGAATGCAAATAGATAATTCAGAAACTAACTCGAATGAGTATGAATGGGGTCTAGATACTCTCTCAGATACATCTACTAAAGAAACTAGTGCTATCATAGATGAAGCACAAGAGATAGTGCACTTGAAACTACAAAAGGAAACAAAGGAAATCAGACTAAAAAGACAAGAAGACTATGAACAACGGCTGAAAGAAGAAAGAGAACAAGGAAATTCTTCACCTACTATAACTCCCTCTAATGAGATAGATAAAATCAGGTATGAGACTACAAATGAAGAATTGGAGGCTACAAAAGTAGGGCCGGTCATTAGTCCAGAGGAAGCTGAATGGAAAAGATGACAGAGACTAACAAAGTCATCAAGGTTATGTCAACAGGTATGTAAAATACAAGTGATCATTGAACCAAATCACGAAGGAACTTGCAGCATCAAATATGTAGATATTGATACTATACATACTTTCACTAAGCCACTTGAAGAAGAGTCAGAGACTTCATCTTCTGACTCTGATCACTCTAACGTAATCTCTATTTATGACATTACCTATTCGACACCAAACTATGACTACTTCGTCATGAATGTCAAAACTTTGTTTGCTGAACCTGTTACTATTGAACCACGATATGTAGTCCAGTCCAAAGTAGAAGACGATACTAGTGGTAGGTCTGTTAGGATAGGTCCCCTACATACTAATGTAAAATTTGATAATCATGTTCCAACTCTTCCTGGTCTCGAGATGCTTACGCAAGCTAGTCTTGTAGAGCTCAACTTGTCGGTCCGAAGTTGTGATGATAATACTGTGAATTCCCTTGAACCTATTAAATCTTTATCCCTGGTACATCCTAAGATAAATGATTGTACTCTTCAAGATCAACCTTTTAATATACCTACCTTTGCCAATGACTATACATTAGCCTGTTATCTTAATGCAGTTGAACAAATGGACTCTTCCACCTGTGAACAAAGTGAGAACATGACAACAACAATTGTCAAGTATCTTAGTTGCAAAAAAAAAAAAAGTGTTCTGACGATGAAAACCACACTATGGTGCTGTCAGAATAAAAAATAGTAAAAAAAAGGACGTACCTAATGGTGAAAACCTCTTTGAGGCACCTGAAGGTGAGATACTTGACATTTTTCCTGATCACTTTCAAGAGCGATCATCAGTGCTAATTGAATCTACACAACCAGTAAACATTGGTACAGAAGAAGCTCAACACACCATACATGTAGCTCAATCCTTGTCAGCCGAAGAACTAAAAGAATTTTGCTGATTTCTTCATAGAAAAGAAGATCAATTTTGCATGGACATATGCTGATATGCCGGGTCTGGATCTTGACCTCATAATGCATCATCTTTCTATCACTCTTGGAGTTAAACCCGTTAAGAAAAAACTTCAAAAAATGCATCCTCATGTTGCATTACTTGTAAAGGTTGAGCTAGAAAAATTATTAAAAGCTGGATTCATGAGAGCAATTGATTATGCAAAATGAATATCTAATATTGTACTATTTCCAAACTTGACAAATCAATACGTGTTTGCATAGATTTCAAAGATTTAATCAAATCTTGTCCAAAAGATGATTTTCCACTACCCATCATAGACATGATCATGGACATGACTGCTGGCTATGAAATGTACTCTTTAATGGATGGTTTTTTTTAATACAATCAGATCAAAATTGCACCTGAGGATCAAGAGAAAACAACATTCACCTGTGCATGGGGAACCTTCTGCTAGAATGTAATGCCCTCTGACTTAAAGAATGCAGGCGCTACTTATCAAAGAGCTATAACAACAATTTTTCATGATATCATGCACAAAAACATGGAGGATTATGTTGATGATACTCTAGTTAAATCTATGAAAAGAACAACACATCTATTAGAACTAGGTCCAATATTAGACAAGATGGAAAAATTCAAACTCAGATTAAATCCTAAGAAATGTGCATTTGGGGTTACATCTAGTAAGCTCCTAGGATATATTCTTTCAGTGAAAGGAATTGAAGTGGATCCAGAAAAAGTTAAGGGTATCATGGAAATGCCACCTCTAAAGAATATCAGTCAAATGAGAAGTTTACAAGGGTGGCTCCAATCAATAAGACACTTTATTTCTCAGCTAGCAGATAAGGATTAACCATTCACAAAGGCATTACAGAAAGGAGTTATATACAATTGGGATAAAGATTGTGAACAACACTTAAAGAAAATCAAGGAATATATTTCTAATCCACCCATATTGATGCGACCAATTCAAGGCAAGCCATTGATTCTCTACATATCAGCTACTGATACATCACTAGGGGCACTTTTGGCACAACAGGATCAGAACAAAAAGGAAAGAGCTATATGTTATATCAATAGGACCTTGGTGTCCTATGAGATGAACTATACTATCATAGAGAAAGGTTGTTTGGCATTAGTCTTTGCATCACAAAAATTAAGACACTACATGCTAGCGTATTCTATCAATCTGGTGGCTAAGATTGATTCACTCAAATACCTTCTCAGCAAAGCAATGCTTACAGGGAGATTGGCTAAATGGGTCATGGTTCTTATAGAATTTGATATTGAATATATAAAACATAAAGCTATCAAAGGATAGTTCATTGTAGATCAACCTATTGATGCTTCGCTTGAAGACAATCAACCTTTGCACATAGAATTTACGAATGAATCCATCATGCACCTTACTCAACGATCATAGAATATGTTCTTTGATGGGTCTTTCACTCAACAAGGTTTTGGTGTTGGAATAATTTTAATCACTCCTCAAAGATATTCAATCCCAAAGGCTTACAAGATTCTCTTTCCTTGCACAAACAATATTGTAGAATACGAAGCTTTGGCAAATGGAATCAAGCTAGCTATTGAAAGGAAGGTTGTTGAGTTACACATATATGGAGACTCTTAGCTAATTATGAACCAAATCAATGATATATATCAGACTCGCGATGAGAAACTGATTCCCTATAAAATAATGGTTGATGACCTCAAGAAATACTTTACCTTTGTATCATTTCAGCAGATTCCTAGATCAACAAACAGAGCAGTAGATGCTATGACTACCTTGGCGTCTATACCACAGCTACAAGAATCTGAGTCCTGCTATGAATTCTTGGTGGAAGAGTTACATTATCTTTCTTATGATTCCCCCGAGTCCCAGATGGCCTATTCTATTATTGGACATGATTCATCTCGCTATAGCCATATTTACTCTTACTTCCATGACCAAATTATTCCTGCTAATCTTACCCATAATGAGAAAAGGAACCTAATGCAAAATGCTTCACGGTATGTCATCATCGCTAAAGATCTATATAGGTGAGGTTTTGATAGTACTTTGCTTAGGTGTTTAGAAACTAAAGAGTCCCAACGTGCATTATCTGAAGTACATGAAGGTATTTGTGGATCTCATTCAAACGGTCTAACTTTAGCTCAAAAACTGCTAAGGGTTGGCTACTACTGGCTAGATATAGAAAAAGATGCTATTAAATTTGCTAAAACTTGTGAGAAGTGTCAGCTACATGGAAATATCATACATGCTCCAATAAGGGATCCAATACCTTTCATCACACATTGGCCTTTTCAACAATAAGTGTTTGACCTAATTGGCCAAATATATCCTGCATCATCTAATGGACACAAGTTTATCATAACTGCTACTAAGTACTTCAGTAAGTGGGTAGAAGTGGTTCCGCTAATCAAAGCAACTAGTAAACAAGTAGCTCTGTTCATCCTTAACTATATCATCTGCAGGTATGGGATACCTTCTTCCATTGTGACTGACAATGGATGGTAGTTCAAAAACAAAGATCTAGATGAGCTCTGTGAAAAGTTAAAAATCAAACAACACTGGTCATGCATATACTACCCTCAAGGTAATGGACATGCTAAAGCATCTAACAAAAATCTGCTAACTATCTTACACAGAACATTAACTAAATCTGGAAAGGATTGGCATCTATAGCTCAATCCTACACTATGGGCTTATAGAACAAGTATCAGAACACCTACTGGGGCTACACCTTTTTCTTTGGTGTATGGATCCAAAGCAGTCTTACCTGTTGAGGTGGAAATACCTTCTTTGAGAGTTTCTTTGCAAGGTCTTGTTATTGATGAAGACTACAAAATATCTAGATTGCAAGAACTCGAGTTGCTGGATGAATGTCGACAAGTGGCGTTTGACCATCTGAGAGCCTACCAAAAGAGAATGTCTAGAGGTTATAACAAGAAAGTTTGACAAAGATAATTTTAGGTTGGTGACCTTGTTTTGAGAGAAAATCCTAAAAATCAACAGTTTCGAGACAACAAAGGGAAGTTTGAACCCAACTGGCTGGGTACTTATATCATTATTGTAGTCTTTAGATCTAGTGCCTATCAACTCTCAACATCAGAAGGAGAACAACTCCATGAACCGATCAACACCATCCACTTGAAGAAATTATTCCCTTAGTATTCTCTTGTCCAACAACCTATACAGCTAAAAAGTCCTGAAAAAAATTAAAAATATAAAAAAATAAATAAAAAAATAAAAAAAAGAAAAAAAAGAAAAAATAAAAAAAAGAAAACAAAAAAATAAAAAACAAAACAAAAAAAAGAAAACTCAAATGCCTTGGTGAAAACCTGGTAAATATGCACCTTGGTAAAAAAAAAGGATCTTTGCCAAGCAAGTGAAAACCTAGTAAATAGGCGCCTCTTGTACTCAAGCGCTCCATCTATCAATGCAAATATGGTATTTCCTATTTTCATTCCCTCTTTCTTGCATATTTGCTTTCGCTTGTACATATATTTTAGTCGCTTTTGTGACATCTGGTTCTTTTAGAACTCTCATGGCTTGAAACTGATCAATGTCCTAGTCTTAGGGTAACCAATTGATCAGTTTACATGTCCTAAGCAGTATCAACCAAGTCATCTTTCTGTTGATAGTGCCAGGTCATCCATTCTGAGTCAGTCAACTATCTTCAAACTACCGCCGAGTTTTATAATCTGAGTAAACAAGCAAAACAAGACTACTAATAAACAATCACTAAACTGTTTGAGATATGATTGAAATTTTCTTTGTGTGCTGTCTTTTAAATTGGTTTTCAATTATTATTCCCAATGAGTAACTCGAAGAAGTCTATCTTTCCTAAGAGGAGCAAGGATTGGGGGCATAATACTTTTCTTTGTTTTCTGCTTGTAGGAATGATTCCGATGATCTGGAAACATCTAAACAGCTAGGTGTATGTGATAAGTGCCTTCACATCAAGGTGAAATCACCACACATACCTCGACTCCGCTTATTTGTATGCTACATGGAGGTTGGATTCATTTCTTTGTCTATTTTGAGGGAATTTATTTAATGTGCAATCCAGATGCATGCGTAATTTGTCCAAGGATATGAACGATAAAAGGGTCATTGCAGACAAGATAATTAATATTGCATATATAAAGGAAGGAACTCTATTTTGTCTGCTATGTTTGTAAAACACTCAGTGATGAAAATTAAGCATACCGAATCTAGTGACTAAGTTTAGGTTGCATTCATTCTAAACTTTATGCATTTCAAGTTATTTCGACATGATAACAATGATATCTTTATCTTTTGAATGAAAGTCTGAAGCAATCATCATTTCTCAACTAAGTGGTCTCTTTTTCATCATCATTTCTATGATCAAGTACTTGTGTATTGAGATGTTAGATGCATACATGAGCATCTTATATAGATCCATATATTTCATTATATATTTATTGGCATTCATATTATTGCATGAAAAACTAAACATTTGCATTACTAGTTACTCATTTTCATCATTTATTTGCATATAAAAAAGAAGAAACAAAAAAATAACATCCATATTCATCTGTATTACATACATCCATACTGAAAAGATATGCATACATATAGAATCAAGAATAAAAAAGGACATCTTATAATCAATCAACACAAGTACGATGAAATCAAATCAAGAGCTCATATATATTGTCAAAATCTCAGTGTCTAAGAGTACAAATGATATCAATTGTCAAATATAATGTCTCATCGGAGCAAGAATCATATAGGCTACAAAAAATAGGGTATATAACAAAATCTAGGAGATATAAAAAATCTAGCTCTCTGTCTCTCCCTCATCGCTAGGAGGAGAAGGTGGTGTCTGTTGATCGACGTCCTATCTAGGTGCCCTAGCTCCCTCAAATCAAGCCACATACTGAGAATATGGAACAACCTGTTGCGCTACTGGGACCGCTACACTATAAGTTGTAATGTACTAAGCTGCATGGCTCATCTGATGCAAAACCTCTCATTGAAGAGCATCACACTCTACTCTCACCTCTGCAAGTTGTCCATCTTGCTCTAATCTCACCTCTGCAAGCTGTCGATCATGCTCAGCTCTAATCTCAACGAACTGTTAGTCTCGCTCTACAAGCTGCGTTTGCACCATTGTCAACTGTGACTGCAAACTTGTCAACATCGATCTCAAAGATCTTACTATATCTGGTACTGCCTGCTCTCTCCCACCATCCCTCTCTCCGCCTCCCTTCTCATCTCTCTGCTACCTAACCTACCTAGGAGCCGCTCTCTCCTCCTCACCTCCAAACCTTTCTACCCTATTGGGGGATGGGGGGGGCACCCCCCCATCATAGTTGTTGAATAGTAGGGAAATATTTATACTCATGTTTCTATTAGACAACACTACCAGCCTCAACCCCAACAACTCCTAAGGATCCACCCTCGCCTCTCTGTCATTGTCTACTTCCCACTGGTACCCTTCTGCTACTAGCACTAGGATCACCTCCTATTTGCCTAGGTACATCCGCTTTGTATCCTTGTACCTGTGCTGGTGCATCCTCCTCAACCTCCACTATAAGAGGTGTATGCTCTCTCGGATCTGTAAACCGAGGAAAAGGATGTCTCTAAAACCAATCTCTATACTGGGGTAATACCCCCGCGTCTGCTACATCCTCTAGATAATCCCATCTTTGCAGCTATAAACCGGCTAACTCTTGGATGCTCAGTGCATATGATAGTCTCAGTACCCATTCTCGTCTCTCCTCCTCTCCATATCGAGCATAGGCTATGAACTCCTAGGATATACTCTGCGGTCTCCCATACTATCTCATCACCCTAGATACTACAAATCACTATATAATAGAAACCAATCTGCTGATGAGAGGTCAAGTCATAAACATATCCTTCCTCTGTGCTCTCCAATTGTCCCATATCTCTAGACCCCTATACTGTCTCCATACTACAACAATCAAATCATCCAACTATCTCCTCCAATAGTCAGTCTTTCCTAGGTGGGGATGAGTAACATAACCCTAATAAGAATATATAATAGGTTGGTACGCCTCTCTAGAATCATCTACAATAGGTCTGCATATTGGGATGTGCTCCCATGCCCATATCTGTAGAACTAAAACACCTGATGCCATACTCTTCCCCTCCCAATACACAATCTCATGCATCTCATGATATATATGAGTGAGTAAGCATGATCTCCACCCTAATCTCAAGTGATGAGTCAAAAAACTCTCAAGCATCCTACCCCAACCACATAAAAATCCCATCTGCCCCCTATTAGGCATCACTCAACAACCAATCATACCTACCAAAACGCAAGCCAAAGGGTACTGCACACCATATCTGCTCATCAAATTATCCCACGTAATAGTGCGATCAAGGATATTCTCATCATGGAATATCCATCTCAATGCCAAAATATTAGGTCGTGGAGTAGAATCATAATCCACCTTATCTCCAGGAAACAAAATCCTCAAAATCCTATATATATCCTCTGACGTGATAGTCATCTCTCCAACCGGTAAATGAAAGGTGTTATGATCCGAATGAAAATGCTCAACTAAAGTAGTCAACATACCATGATTCACATAGATGTCAGGAATCTATAATAGGTATCTGAATCCATACAAACCAATATAACCTCTCATTGCATCTGATAACTCACAAACCAACCTCATCATCAGCGGAAATGTACACCAAAAAAGAATATCAGGAAACTGAATCTGCAAAATTGAACATATACGTCATCATTACATGATCAAATTTTCCCTAAGAATGTGATAAACATGCTATAGAATCCAAATATACAACATTCAAAATAAAAATTTGTTGTTTACAACTTCAAAAATACTTGTTGTTTTCCATACGAGTTTCCACAGACAAGCAGAAACTCGTACAAGCAAACAATAGGCCCCACACGAGTAAACACTATCATGTGATAAATAATTATATCTTGCATGACAAATTGGTCAATCAAGAATATTTTTGTACGAAGCAAGGGTATACATCAGATGAAAAACCCTACTTGCTCAAATGACAAAACACAAAAGGACAGATACTCGTACGAGAAATGGTATTAAACCGCATGAAAAAATGACATAAACGACTTCAAACAAAATTAAAAATGCAAAAATTCAACAAAAATTCAAAAACTAAGAAATGCAAAGGCTAAAGATCGATCACTTACTACTGGGTCATAGTTCCATGATCGATTATGTTAACTTTGGTGCTCGAATTGATGCTCCTGAATCAGAATGGCCATTTTTCTTCACATGAGATTTTTCAAATTTTAAACTTTGAGAGGTGAAAATGAATTGACAATGACACATTGAACCCCTTATATAGCCCAAACCCTAATTTGTAAACTTGCTTCGATGGACATAAAACTTGTACCCTAAGATAAATCGACTATCCTGAGTCCATTTTCGAGATCAAAATCAAAATCTGAAGTCAATTTTCTAGTCAAAATTTCATGATGTTGACCACTTAGCACTTTCATCCTCAAGTCCATTTTCGAATCATTTTGCGCTCAATTCTAAATCTCAAATTTAAATTATCAAATCAACTCTGATTTTAATCTTCAACATCAATCTTCATGCTTAAATAATTATCATCGCTAAAAATTGCCTAAAATCATTGTACCCTCACCAAAATTTGATTTCACTCCCGAGGGGGCATACTCATTACACCTTTTCAGTGATCATCATCATCAAAAGTCGAGAAATTTTTCAAATCCTCTTGACAAAGTCGAGCAAAAATATTTTCAAACAAAGAAAATCAATTAAACCTTGTTACTAGGGGCATCTTAACTAAATCACATCGTATCAAGTTGAGATTCTTCAATGTCAAATAAAGCAATCTCTAGGGGCATATCAATCTTTGTTCTTATCTGAATCAATCTTCAAATCGATGTTCAGTTTCATCACATCAAATCAAGCTGGACATTTTCTCTTGCTCAATCGATTCTTGTTCAATCAAGTTTGGAATTGGTTTGTTTTGCTTAGTCGATTCTTGTTCAATCAATTTTGGAATCGGTTTTATCTCTCGCTTAGTCAGTTCTTGTTCAATCAAGTTTGGAATCAGTTTTTCGTCTCTTTCCTCAATCTAGTTCAATCAAGTTCTAGATCGATACTTGATTCTTGATCCATCAAGTTCAAGAACAGTATCTCGCTCTACGTCGGTCCTAGTTCAATCAAGTTTAGGATCAATATCTCTTTAATCAAATCTGTTCAGTTTCATCACTTCAAATCAAGATAAACATCTTGCTCTTCATCGGTTTGTGATCCATCAAGTTCAAAACTGATTTCTATTTGACATCAACTATTCTTTGAACCAACGTGTTGCTTGCACATTAATTCAAAGAGGGGCAAATGTAATACCCTAAAAATGGTCACCTTAACCATGGGCCCCTAATCTCAACAACATCACCAAGGTCCTAACTAAAGACAATTAAATCAACCTTGAGCACCTAATTAATTAATTCTCCAATCATTAATGTTAGATGGCAAATAAATCACTCTATAGTAATAAATGTTTATTTAATTAATTAAATCATTCCAAGTAAATCATTTTGATCAATTATTCTATTTATTTAATTAAATATCCTAACATATTTAATTAATAAATAAATTTGCCATTTAATCATAAAAAGAGGAATTAATTTATAAAAAAGAGATTTATCACAAAAAGAGGAATTAATCTGCAAAAGAAAGAGTTAAATTGAAAACAAAAGAAAAGAATTAAATTGAGAGAAGAAATCAAACTTAAGATGTTTCTTTTTCTAAAATTGAGATAACTTGAGAAATCAAAAAAGCAATTAAATTGAATTAATCATTTTCTCTAAAATTAATACTCAAAGATTTTGAGGAAAGAGGTTCAGTTATTTTGAAAAGGCTTTTTCTAAATAAAAATCTTGAACAAATTAAAGAAAAGTGCATGGAATCACCTATTTTTATCTCAAGTGCATGGAATCAACTAAATTTTATCTCCAATGCAGACTTAGATCTATAATATGAATGCATTCAATCAATCTATAATTGGAATCTATCTCAAGATTAACTTAATTTGATCTCTCAATTATTTCAATTATCCTGAATTGTGCTTTTTCTTGAGGAATCTCAACCGCTCATTGCTAATCGATCTTGATCGTTGGTCTGTCTTTTGAGTCTCTATAAATTTAGCCTTCATCTCTCATTCAAAACACCCTGAAGATTTATTGTTATTGTGTAGTGTTTACTCTGGAGTCATTGAAAATATTGTGCTTTGAGATTATTGCATCTTAGTTTATCTTTTTACATACTTAGTTTAATTGTTATTGGTTGCATTCATCTAGCTTAATCTTCATTCATCTAGTTTAATCTTGCATATCTAGCTAAATCTTGCATACATTTAGCTTATTCTTGTCCTCATATAGATTAAATCCTTTGTCTTGGTGTAGTCTAGTCACTGGTATTGCTTAGAAAAATCTGAGAGCAAGTCTATACTTGCATCTTTTAGAAGGCAATGGGTCGATTTGTTATTGTTTTTATATTCATGATTATATCTGTCTAACCATGCATGGAATGACTTAATTGAGGTGTTGTGTCTTACAACTTGCAGATACTTTATCTACTTTTCACACACACAACTATCTATATGAAACCCTAATTCCTTGTGAAGACAAACAAAAATTCATTAAAGGTATATCATGTTAGGTTTTCAGACATTTTTTAGCCTTTCCCTCAAAAGGAAAGCATTTTATACAGTACTTCATTTACATTTCAATTCTATTTCATGGTTAATTCCAAAATTGAGGTTTGACCTAAGGCAAACTCCTATTCCCAATGATTTTCCCTTTTTTATTGTGTACAAGAATAGGTACAGAGCTGTGTTCCAGAGGATCGACATGATCTGTAGAGACGAGCATGTTCCCCTTTGAATGGTGAAAAGTTTGGAGGACCAAGGTAGCCACCACCAAGGTCTTGACAATTCAAGTTGAATTTAGGGAGCAGATCTAAACCTTCATCTATTGCTCAAATCCATATTTGTGGCTCCATTTGATGATTGTAGCTCACTATTTATGCATAAGTGCTTCAATAATCCATCATTGTACTCTTATCTTTTACAATTCAAAAATTCAATTCAATTCCAAGGGAAAGAAGAGTCTCCACTTAGCAAACTAGGAATCTAGTCGGAATCTTGGTCTATTAGGCTTAGATCTATCAAATTCCTATCTTTGCCCAATGTAATGGCGATTAAGTAAAAATTAGTGATCTTACTACACATAATGGTATGTTGCCCCCACATTTCACGTATCTTTTTCAAAGCAGTCTCAGTATCGAGAAAAAGGTCCAATGGGGTGTTTATGCATAAGAAATGAGCGCATTGTCCAAGGTCATTACAAGTCAAAATATGAAAAATGGAAGAATTTTGAAAATTATGATAAATTGAGGGAAATCAGTTGACAGTCAGGATCTAAGCATCATTTTATATCACATGGCCAACTTTCACTTGAACCCAGTTCATACTTTGTCATATTTTAAACTTTCAATTTTTGGTGTTTGTTGCCCCAAAATGATTAAAATATCCCATCCTAGGATTTGCCATGAGGTGTAAATAATTGTGTGGACCTATTTCCCTACCATTGATGCATGTTTCAAATTTTAGGACCTAACTCCCTACCATTTGAAAGTTATGTCATTTTTCTCCAGCCAAAGCAATAAATGTAAAATATTTAAATTATTTCTCAAATAATAATTTAATATTTTAAATTATTTTAATATGTCTGGTCATTTTCTATAAAAAATTTGTCTAAAAAAATTAGTTGCATTCCTCCTTGATTCCCCTCCCTGATTAATGGTTTCTGAGGTAAAAATCATGATCTTTGAAGCAGAAGGTTAGAAATGCTCACTTTTTGAGCATTCTTAACCTCATTTCTTAACCTTTTGCCAAGAAGGTTAGAAATGCTCAGTTTTTGAGCATTCTTAACCCATATTTCTAAGATTTTGGGTGACTCTACTGGGGATCAAAATGAGAAGACGGTCACCTTGATATTTTCTTTCTTGTAGCCTGCCATGAAGAAAGATGGTTCTTTTGCATGAAAATGTGTTTCCTGTATTGCAACTGAGTCTTAATTGGGTTCAAGCCGAGCAAGAAAATATAGTTTCACAGCTGGATACTTTAGCCTAGAGAAATAGAAGGAATCAGGCTGAATACGAGAGAGTAAGCTTAATTCTGGAAGAAGAAGAAAGACAAGCTAGAAATCCAGTGGTGGTGTTCGAAAGAGTAGTTGAAATATTTCCTCTTGTGTTCCTGGGAATAAACCTAGTTGTTGAAATTAATCAACATCAAATTCAAAGACAACCCCGAAGATAAGATATTATGTTTGTGACTAGTTATGGTCCTGAATCATCATAACCCACGTATCCTACAACCAAATCTTAATCAGGTACAAGCTGAACAAGAGAACGTAATATCACAGTTTAATAGGCTTGCGTGGAAGAGTCGTAAAAGTGATCAAGAATATCAACAAGTACATCAAGTGTTGGTTGAAGAAGGAAAGTTTGGCAACCTTCTCTGGAGAGTACCTATTGGACAAGAGTTGATCTTCATTGAAAGAATCGTTGTAATTCCAAGGCGCAATAGGCAAAATTTTCAGCACATACAAGATCAGCTGGAGCAAAATAATCAATAAGTATACTGGAAAGCAAAAGATATACCAAAAGTGATAGGAGTAAGGGACTTGTTGATCTTAATTTTACTGAACCAGATAAGATCAACTTTTCAACACCTTTCATTTCCCGTAAAAATAAAGTTAGGTCTACTAGTATATCTTCTTCTCCAAATAAAGCAAGTATATATTCACCATCTTTTCAAGCTTTAACCTTACTTCCTCCTCTTGTTATCAATTTTATACCACCAATCATGCAACAAAATCCTCCACTAGTTCCCTGGAGCACTGCCATAGGTCCTTTGGCTTTGGGAAATTAGTTAAATGACTTGCCAACTAGCTCAAGAAATCATCTTCCAAAAATTTTTAGGAGATGGAAAAGTTTCTGCGGAAGATCACATCAGTGCTTTCTTTACCGCATGTGCAATCCTTGGAGTTCAATACGAAGATGTTTCTGTTCGACTCTTTGTTGAAACTCTTATCGACGCTGCAAATGAATGGTTTAATAAGCTCTTAGAAGGTTATATTAATAATTGGGCGACTTTGATGCAAAAATTTGAAGATAGGTTCAAAACTATCGATGATGGGTACTTGCTTCTTGCACAGTTGACTCAGATGAAAAAAGAAGTGCATGAACCTATGAGAGAATTTGTGGCACGATTTAACAAAATTTTCAATAGACTTGCAGTTGATAAGAGACCCACAAAGGAAAATCAAAAGTGTTTCTTTATTAATGCACAACCTCCTGATATAAGTTTCCAAATAAGGCGAGGATGAGTTGCTGATCTTGCAACAACACAAAGGCTAGCTATTGAGGTTGAAGATGACTTATTGAGTACAGGAAAATGGAATAAGGAATTGCAAAAAGGAAAGACACATCAAGTCAACCCTGCAACCACTGATCCAATGGTTCAAAAGTTAGCCGATGATTTTCTCCAGTTGAGGAAACAATTGCCACAAAATCCACCACCTTTGTATCAAGATATTCCTAAGAGGAATTATATTCCTTATCAACAAATTCAGCAACTAAAGCTTCCGGCTCCAACACCAAGGTTGGCCATTGAACATCCATCCACAAGTAATCGCCAAACTACTGCAATGTGTGACTTTCAAGTCACAACAAATCATGATGGAACTTCATGCCCTGAAATGACTTGATTTATGCAGATGAATCAAACTAGTGAAAAGATTGAAGAATATATTGAAGATGAAACTGATCAGCAGTTTGGTTCATCTACAGTTAACTTTTTAGAATATGAGTCTGGTGAGGAAGATGAGAAAGAGAGTGACATTAACAATCATTCTTGAAATGTCTTTATAAAGAATTGGCGCTAGAAACTAGAGGAAAAAGCTAAAACTGCAACCAAAGATAAAGAAGTGGAAGATATTCCTAAGCGAATCTTATCCAAGAAGCAAAACAAAGAAGAACAAGGATTGTCAAGCAAAGTTGACAAAGCTGTTGATCACAGGGAACTTTCCCTTGAAGATTCTTTTTATTTTCTAGAACATTGTAAAAAGACCAAGGTGCAAATTTCTTAGTTTGAGTATCTCAAGAAGAATCTGCAGCAGTTGGATAAATTGGTGCATTGTATCAAAAAGGATCTTAAGAAGTCTCATTCTGATATACATCAAGAATCAGGTGAGAACTTTGATGATGATCATCTAGATATATCTATTTCAAAGGAGGCATCCCTTGTTGCCACTTCCTTTTCTGATAAGCCCGATCCTTTCTATATATCCTTGTATATAGCTGGTTGTAAGTTAAGTAATTGTATTATTGATTCTGGCACATCTGATAATGTCATGCCTTCAAAAGTTGCTCATGCATTAGGTTTATCTTTGAACAAACCAATCAGTAAAGTGTTTTCAATGGAGTCTAAACAAGCTCCTCTTGTTGGCCAAATCAAAGACACTCAAGTCGCCTTAGCCGCTCATCCCCAAAAGAAGTTGAAACTTAATATCCTAGTTGCCGATATTCCAGCTAGTTATGGAATGCTCTTAAGTCATAGTTTTTGTAAAGACCTAGGTGGTGAAATTCAGTTAGATTGGTCCCATGCTTTGATACCTTTAGGTAACAAGAAAGTCAGATTAAATCCCGAGCCTAAAGAAAAATATACAGTTCTTAAGTCTGATGATCCAAGGGCAGAAATATTGTATGTTGAAACCGGTCCAGGTACTTATATGATATCATCAAAAGAGGAAAATGTTTTGGAAGCCCTTGTTCCTGATATATCTTCTGAGCTTTGGA
Source organism: Cryptomeria japonica (assembly GCF_030272615.1). NCBI lineage: Eukaryota > Viridiplantae > Streptophyta > Pinopsida > Cupressales > Cupressaceae > Cryptomeria > Cryptomeria japonica. The sequence continues at coordinate 542,079,267 of NC_081407.1, forward strand.
GAATGCAATTTGACAGAAGCTCCTCATCTTCCGGTTCAGGTGCAGAAGTGGTGTTGATTTCCCCTTTTGATGGGAAGTTTCCTAAAGCCTATAAACTTGTATTTGATACTAAAAACAATACTGTAGAGTACGAGGCTCTTCTCTTAGGGCTGGATTTTGCTAAGGATAAAGGAATCAAGAAATTACAGGTCATGGGGGATGCTGAATTGATTATAAATCAAGTAAAGAATACATACCCGAGCAAGAACAAGAGGCTAAGGTCATATCAAAATAAAGTGTGGGATGAGATTGAAGGTTTTGATGCTTTTACCATACAAGCCATTCCAAGAGAACAAAATACAAAGGCAGAGTCTCTTGCTGTCTCGACTTCTTTATTACTTCCTCATCCTGAATTTGATAAGGATGTCTATGTTGTAGAGATGATCTATCGACCTAGTGTGCCAGACAATAATCAAAATTGGCAAGTCTTCGATGATGATAAACATATCATTTCATTTTTGGAAGGGAGGGAAACTTTTTCCAATTTGTCTTTTGATGGGAACCTACCTTCAACCAGCCAACAGTCTACTAAAGAGGAGGAAAAAGAACCTAAAATTTTGCATCTTAAAGGTAATACTATTCCTAAAGGCTTGGTTTCTCTCGAAAGTTTGTTTGATAAACATGATCGATTTGTAAAGAAGAAAGGTGAACAAAAGTCCTCAGGATCTTTAGAGGTTGAGAAGGTAGACATAGGTTTTGAAAATGATCCCAAAGTTGTTTTGATTGGGAAATGTCTTACACATAGGGAAAGGAAGATATTCATTTATCTACTCACAAGATACATCGATGTCTTCACATGGTGCTATGATGATCTCAAATAATTTATGAATGGTGAATTCAAGCATCAAATTTCTCTCAAATCTAATTCAATTCCTTTCAGACAAAGACAATGGAAATTCAATCCAAAGATATTAGATGCAATTTTTGCAGAGGTGGATATAATGCTAAAGGCAAAAATAATTTATCCAATTCATCATTCTATGTGGGTGGCGAACATAGTTCCTGTTAGAAAGAAAAATGGGGAGATTAGAATTTGTGTTGATTTTTGTAATCTAAATCAAGCATCCCTTAAAGATAATTATCCTCTTCCAGTCATGGATCAGCTTCTTCAAACTGTTTCTGGATCTGAAATGATGTCCATGCTTGATGGTTTTTTAGGTTATAATCAGATTAGTGTGGATCAAGAGGATCAACACAAGACTACTTTTACTACTCCATGGGGAACCTTTGCTTACAACCGAATGCCTTTTGGTTTGATTAATTCTGGTGCCACTTTTTAGCGTGCGATGGATCTTTCCTTTGGTGATTTATGAAATAAGATTGTTGTTGTTTATTTGGATGACTTAACTGTCTTTTCCAAGAAATGAGAAGAGCATGCATATGATCTTGAATGTGTGTTGCAGCGATGTAGGCAGCAAGGAATCTCCTTGAATCCAAAGAAATCAATTTTTGGAGTGACTGAAGGAAAGTTGTTGGGTCATATCATTTCAAAGGAAGGGATTCACATTGATCTTGAGCGGGTCAAAGCTATTGAATAGTTGCAGTTACCTTCTAGTAAGCTTGGAGTTCACTCATTCTTTGGCCAAATCAATTTTATAAGGAAATTCATCCCAAATTTTTTCGAGATCACAAAATCAATTGTTGAGATGATGAAAGGTAATGTGGTTTTCAAATGGTTAGAGGAAGGAAAGCAAGCATTCAATCAAATCAAGTGAGCTATAGCAGATGCACCCACATTGATGTATCCAAACTTCAACAAGGATTTCAATGTTTACTACCATGCTTCAGACTCCACATTGTCTGCAATCTTAACTCAAAATCATAGTGATAATGCCGAGGCACCAATCGGTTTCATTAGCATTCCGTTGAAGAAACACGAACTGAAGTATTCTGTTGTTGAAAAGCAAGCTTTTGTAGTGGTGAAGGTTGTGAAGAAATTTTGTTTCTACATTTTGAATTCACACTCTAAAGTACATGTTCTAGATACTATCGTAAAGACAATTCTTACTCAACAGGAGATTGGATTGAGCAAGAGAGATTATTGGATTGCAAAGGTTCAGGAGTATGATATCGACATCAAACCTACTAAGCTTGTTCAAGGGCGAGGATTATGCAAGTTGTTGGCTGAAAATACTTAAGAAGGAGAAATTATTTTAGAGTCTAAATTGCCTTTAGTTTTGTTCATTAGCACCACAGATGATTGGTTTACTAATATAGCCTATTTTCTCACATATGGAGAATTTCCAACTCATCTCACCCCTAAGGAGAAATGAATGGTCAAGTTGAAGGTAGCCAAATGTATCATCTGGGGTGATGTCATGTACAAAAAGGGGATCGATGGTACTTTCCTGAGATGTGTGGATAAAGAGAAAAGAGAGAAACTTCTTAAGTTCTTTCAAAATGAAGCATGTGGTGGGAATTTCTCTTCCTTAGTAATGGCATACAAGATACTATGAAATTGTTACTATTGGCCTGGGATGTTCAGGGATGCTGATGAGTGGGTGAAGAAATGTGACATATGTCAGCAGTTTAAAGGAAAAGTACAACTTGTTGCTTTGCCATTAAAGCTAGTAATCATAGAGGAGCCTTTTCAACAATGGGGTTTGGATTTCATCAGTCCTATTCATCCTCACTCTAGTGTAAATCACAATCATATCTTGTTAGCTATGAATTATTTTACTAAGTGGGTCGAGGCTATTCTAGTGAAGCAAACAACATCAGAGGTAGTTTGTGACTTCATCAAGAAAAACATCTTAGTAAGATATGGAGCCCCACATAAGATCGTCACTAATAATGCTACCAATTTCTCTTCCCATGAGATATCAACTTTTTGTTACAAATATGGAATCATTCTCTCTCATGCATCTGACTATTACCCATAGGGAAATGCTCAAGCTGAAGCCAGTAATAAGAATATTATTACTATTCTTCGGAAGCTAGTTGATGAAAATCAAAGAACATGGCATAAACATTTGTATGAGGCATTACGGGCTGATCGCACCACAAAGAAAAGAGCCATCAGGTTATCTCCTTTCGAAATAGTTTATGGAACAGAAGCAAAGCTGCCTATTCCTTTGGAGTTAGCTTTTCTCAAATTACAGGAAGTTTTGGAGAATTATGAATTCAAATATGCTTTAGAAAAGCGAGTGTTGTATTTGACCAAGATGGAACAACAAAGAGAGGCAGTTGTTGATAGAATTAGAGAGCACCAAATGCGAGTCAAGGAATTGTTTGATAGAAGAGCAAGAGAGAGATCATTCCATGTTGGTGACTTGGTTTTGTTATGGGATAAAAGAAGAGAGCCAAAGGGAATGCATGGTAAGTTTGATTCACTTTGGAGAGGGCCTTTCCAAATTAGGTAGGTTTGCGGTGAGAATTCATTCTACTTGGCATATAGGGATGGAATACATTTGCTCCTTCCTTATAGCGGGCAACATTTGAAACTTTATAATTAGTAGGGTGGATTGTCATTTGTCCATGTACATAAGATAAATAAGGTTTTGTCTTTGTCCCAGTTTTGGTTTGTAGTGAAGGATTTTTCTTTTCTTCATGTTTTGTTTTTGTCCTTCCTGTCTTCCGCATGTTTTTGCCTTGCGTCTCTCTTGACTCTTTGACCCAATGAATTGTGCACTAGTCTACGAAACTAGAGATTTGGGTTCATCCTGCGTCCTTTGTAGTCCTTCTCCCCAGTCAGAGCTAGTTGTTGCCCCCACATTTGACATATCTTTTTCAAAGTGGTCTCAGTATTGATAAAAGGTCCAATGGGTGTTTATGCATAAGAAATGAGCGCATTGTCCAAGGTCATTACTAGTCAAAATACAAAAAATGGAAGAAATTTGAAAATTATCACAAATTGAGGGAAATCAGTTGATAGTCAGGATATAAGCGTCATTTTATATCACATGGCCAACTTTCACTTGAACCCAGTTCATACTTTGTCATATTTTAAACTTTCAATTTTTGGTGTCTGTTGCCCCAAAATGATTAAAATATCTCATCCTAGGATTTGTCATGAGGTGTAAATAATTGTGTGGACCTATTTCCCTACCATTAACGCGTGTTTCAAATTTTAGGACCTAGCTCCCTACCATTTGAAAGTTATGTCATTTTTCTCAAGCCAAAGCAATAAATGTAAAATATTTAAATTATTTCACAAATAATAATTTAATATTTTAAATTATTTTAATATGTCTTCTCATTTGTAATAAAAATTTGTCTAAAAACATTAGTTGAATTCCTCCTTGATTCCCCTCCGTGATTAATGGTTTCCGAGGTCAAAATCATAGTCTTTGAAGCAGAAGGTTAGAAATGCTCACTTTTTGAGCATTCTTAACCTCATTTCTTAACCTTTTGCCAAGAAGGTTAGAAATGCTCAGTTTTTGAGCATTCTTAACCCATATTTCTAACCCTTCACAAAAAGGTTAGGAATGCTAAAAAATTGAGCATTTCTAACCTCATTTCTTAACCTTGCAGGCCCCACTTTGTCAAGAAGGTTAGAAATGCTCAGTTTTTGAGCATTCTTAACCTCTTCCATAAATTTTAGCAAAGAGAAAGAATAAAAAAAAGATAAAGGAAAGAGCTTCAAATTTCAGGTTTTGAATGTGTGTTGAATGTAGTTGTAGATGTTTGTAATTGGTCAGGTTCTTGACTCCATCATTCCAGCCTGTGCAAAATGGGAGCTTCGAACCAGATTGAAGATACAGTATACCACACGATGTTTCAGGAGGTTTGTGTGCAAAATGAGGAACATACTAATGGCATGCGAATTGTCTGACTAAATTTCCTTGATGAGATGTCACTTCATTATGGTGAGCAAAGACTACAAAATTAATGCCCAAGTAACTTCACAAGAAATCTTCATTCTCCTTCACCAGTTTATGTCATGCAACGCCATGTTAATACTACAGTAAAAGTGTATATGCGATGAGTAAATCTTTAACATGACATACAAATTTTTTGACAGAATCCCTCAAAGAAATATGGTCTCATGGTACATTCATAGTGCAGGATCCATGGTTGAAATGATTTAGAAACTATCAAGCAAGTGCAATCCACAAGTGTAAGGTCGATTTCCACAACCTTTGCTAGCATCCTCCCTGCCAACGATAAAATGGAATTTTCAAACTAGGTTTAAGACACATCAATTTTGCCAAACAGTGGAGTTTTGAAATGCATGCAAATCGTAGAAGCAAGAATGTATCATTGCTGCTGTTTGAAAGAACCACTGTGATCATAACTGCAGATCATGGAAGCTTACCTAGTGCTGTAGTTGCTTGATAAAATGCCATGTATGATGTAGAAAGTGAATGCATAGACAATGCACATGATTTGTTTGACAAAATACTCAACATAAAGTGGAGTATTTGACAGTATACCATGTAACATGCAATAATGGAAAGGCTCAAACATGACATATGAATTGTTTGATTAAATGCATTAAGGAAGATGGTCACATTTCATGTAGTGATCGCAAGATATACATAAGATCAAACCGAAGAGATAGAGGATTTCTGTCAGATGTTGTAGATGCAACTGCTCTAGTAGCCGTGTATTGCAAATCATGGTAGAAGCGTAGGAAATGTTACAGGATATAGAGGTATAGGTGATTCTTGTGAAATGCTTGATTAACTACCTTTAAAGAATGCAGACTTGTATCCTGCAAGAATCACAAGCTATTGTGGATAATCAGAGCGGGATTTATGTCACAATTGGGAATGTCTAGATATTAGAAGACTTTCAATATAAAGATAGAGTATATAAATTGTTTTGGCAGAGTTGTAGATATTCATTAAAATAGAGCTGTGAGGGCATTATTTTTATTTGACATAATGAAATACAAGTTCCATAGCCCCGACTATGCTCCCATTCTCAAATATTCACTTTCAGATATTGGGGATACGAAGTTGCGAAATGTAAGTCTTGTAGACTTCTGGAAATCAATGGAAAGGGAAGATAAGACTTTGACAACTCAGAGATTATTAGAGAGTGGATTAGCTCATGCAGCAGGATATCCTACATCAGTGCAATGTCCGGAATTAGTTATGGAATGCATGAAAACATTTAATCTAGATACAAAAGAAATTAGGATGAGAGAAGGTAACGTGGTCGCCAAACTTGATCCAGTTTCCATTGCTATAACTTTCAGGTTACCTTTGAGAGATTAGTTCACGGAGGTAAACAGGGAATATGTGGAAAATTATTTTATTAATAATGAAACCCAGTGTTTGAATAACATAGCCAAAAAATGGTTAGCAAAACCAAGGAAAGGAAAAACACAACTTCCTAAAATAATTCACAGGTCTCTACTGATTGAAGATATTGCTAATATGGTTATCTTCTTGAATCGGGTCACAAGAAATGAAGACTCAAATAACTTGGAGGGGTGGATGTTCTTGTTCATTAATATCATCTATGAGGGCATACAATTTATTAATTGGGCTGAGGTTGTTAGCAATAATCTTTGCGACCAGTTACTCAAACCGAAGGACAATTATAACTTCTACATGACATCATACCTCTTTTATGCCATTGCTGGGTTGAAGAAATGGTCAGGATTGAATGCTGAAGGCATTTATGATAATTCAACTCAAATCTACAATTATCATCCACAATTGTAGTTGGAGGAAAGTTATCATCACTTCAGGTGGGTTAATGATGCTTTCACTATGTTGACAGTAAGGGAACTACAGGGTAATATTAGACTCAGAATATCTTCAGAAGTAGCAACATTGATTCAGAAATATGGTAGTTATTTTATACAATTTCTGAAGTTCACATATATTTGGATAGGAGGTTATGATGGCTGCCCTCTCATGTTGCTGAGGTTTGTTGAAGATAAGTTGATCCTTATTGAAGTATGCCGACAGATTACACAAGTTAATAAAATTTGCCGGAACAAAAGAAAGGGTATCATTTCTTTTCCCATTGGACTTGGTTACTACAGCTATGAAAGCCATTCAGATGCTCAAAGTATTGAGAGGTCTATAGAAAGGATTCACCTGTATCCTTATGAAATAAGATTTCCCTTTGATAGCAAAGGATATGCTACAAAGGAGTTAGAACTTGGTGCTGGATTTGAACACTTCCTGGATATAGAGGATTTTTGGCAAGACTCTGAAGATGATTTTGAAGTGCAGAAAAGGGATTGGATGTGATTTTCTATCAAACAAATAATTGACTTTAGAATTGAGATAAATGTGAATGGCATGGAGGATGATGAATCCGACTTGATTGATGGTTTTTACTTCGAAAATATTCAACTTCTTCCACTTCCACCCATCAATTGGTCAATTGCTGAAATAAGGAGTATTCAAGAAAGATCGGCTTATGTGGTTCGAAGAACCCTCAAATGGGTTAAGAATAAGAGGATTGAGTCTACAACAATTAAACCTGCATATAAGGCTAATTCCTCAAAGGATAGAAGTGGAGCACAAGGAAGTTCTTCCATCCCAGCTAACTCTCAATTGTGAAACCTATTGATGAGTCCACACCAAGATATCTCCAAAGGAGGTGATGATGGGGAAGATCCAGAAAAAGGGAAGGATCTTGCAAAGATATGTGAAGTTAGCTCTGTCATTAAGAAGAAGAGATCAAAGGCAAAGGGAAAAATAGTGAATCCTTCCAAGAGCTTGAAGATGAATTAGAAAGTGTTTCACCTCAACTTCCTCCCAATGTTGAAAGCCAGCAGTTTCCTTCCGTCTCACCATCTATCATTATTTCATCACCCCAACAAGATGATTTTGCCATTCATGAGGAAGTTGAAATGAATGATGCTCAAGCTGAAATTCAATCTCCGCTCTTCCCAAATAATTTAACATCTTTAACCTCTGCATATGTGAACAATCAAGAATCATTGGCATCATCTTCATCATTCTGGTTACAACAGAGTTTGTAGAATAAGAAGAGAAATGTTCAGCTGATAGCTCCTAGTTTTGATGCAGACAAAAATGTACTTCATAGGACAACTAAATCCAAGAAAACCAAAGTTGCATCCAGATTGGGGATTAATCCATCATTAGGAAACTTATGTGTTGAAGTAGCTCAGCCCATTGTTGAAAAAGATATAAGTGAAGCTAATGAGGCCAATTTTAGTATGACACAGTTGGATCTAGGTCCTACAACACATGAGGGAGTTGTTCATAATTTTCAAATTTTAGCAACTATTGTTATCGATAAAGCAAATAAAGATAAGGAAACAAAGGATCAACTTAAGCAACAAATTCAAGTTCTTTCAACCTATATAAAATCTATTGTGGATTCTTTAGATACACAATTGGAGTCAGCCTCAACCTCTACATTGGCGCACACTAGAGAAAATATTGAGAAGAAGGTGATGGAAGATATACACAAATGCAGAAAATAGAGTAGGATGCTAGAAGACTAGATTAATCAAATGAAGTTCGAAGCATAATATTTTATTGAGAAGGCCAAGGATATTCACATTAGGTTGGATGCACAGGAACAAGAAATTGCAGCAGAATTGAAGAATGCTAAAGAATAATAAATATCTTGGCAAGATACTTTACAGGAATTCCAAAAGATAGAAAAAGCAGATATGAATGTACTCATCACTGAGAAGGTCTTCTCTCATAAAGAAGAAAATCAATCCCATACATGGTGCAAAAGCATAAGTTGGAAAGTGGAGAATATCAAGCAATGCTTAGATGAATATCAAAAACTCTTGATAGCTTGTGAACAAACAAATATGAAGATAAAAGAAGATATAATGAATATCATTGGTGATGTGTTGGTAAAAGAGCAATTTCAGAAAATGGACAAACAACTGCTCTTAAGCAAGTTTCATGACAGAATTAATACTGAATTAGCAGATGCATAGGTGTCAGATGCAAATAGAATGAAGAGACTCAGTGTTGTTTTAGTTGCTTTAGAGGCTTGTGACATGCCTTCATATTATCAGGGTTTGGTCAATATTCAAGATAACCAAGCAACTGCTAAACTAAAAATGGATAATGTGATCATTCCCAGGTACAAGTTCATGGTGGACGTGCTCAAATAATACAAGTCATTCAAGGCCAAAACACCAATCCAACAGAAACAAATAATCAGCTAGCATGCTTTTCGGGATATTGAAAAGTAATGCCATGTTCACATCTTTGTATATTTTATTTTGTTATGTGATGTCTGGTTAGTCTTGAGTTTATTTTTGGTTTCATTGTATAAGTTGTAATTTTCTATCTCATAGAGTCAAGCTTAATAGGTTGACTTTTTCTGTGCATAAATATGCTAGTTATTAACTCATTGTAAGTTGCGCAGAAATGAGTTAGTTGCTAACTCAGAATCAAGTTAGTTATGAGGTAGTTATTTTGAGAGGCTATAAAAATTAGAAAGGTAGATGATAGAAGGACTTTTTGGATTTTATGATTTTGGGACAACTAAATTTTTTGAATTGTATTTGTAGCGTCATAAATTGTATGCACTTGCTAGGGTGGTACAATTTCACACCTAGTTTAGCTCCCGCCTTGGTGCATTTTGCATTTTGCATTACATTTCCCCTTTAGCACTTAATTAATCAATTTATTAGGTCTAAGGTCTTATTTCATCATCTTCCCGCATCATAAAGTTGGGCCCTTTCATTAAAGTGTGCCCCTTTCATTTTATTCCTCCAATACATCATTTAATCAAAAACCCTAATTAGGTCCTATTTTGAACTTGGGGGCTTGATTTCGGGGGTCAAAACATCTTGAAATCACCTGTAACTACGGGATTCTCTCTAAAATCATCATATTCGACGGCCCTGAAAATTTGGTGAAAAGTTGTCGGGACCGTGGCGCCCGGAGTGCACACGGTCCCGGACATTTTTCCCAAAATTTTAGGAGCGCAATCCAATCATAAAATAAAGCTTAACCCCAAGAAATTGGTGGGAGATTCAATCTCTAGGTCAGCCAAAAGTTGAAATTAAGACCTAGGGTTTCATATATAAGAGCTCTCTTTCTTCATTTGAAAGGATCCGGATTTTTGGCCGAAAAGGACCTTCTATGCAGCAAAATAGCAGATCTTTGAAGACTTCAACAACATTCAACATCCATCCATCAAGCATTCATCAATTTCATTCATCCATTTAGGGCTTTGAAGACATTGAAGAGCAATAGGGGATCACCGACTGAAGATTGGCTTGTACCCCTCCCTTGGGGTTGGGTATGATTTCATGTTGTTTTCATGTCTTTGCATAAGCCTCATTATATTATTTGTATTCATGCTTTAGATCACTTTGCATTTTGATTTGGAGCATTTACATTATCATTTACGAGCAATTAGGGTTTACTTTCTAGGTTGCTCTAGTTTGCTTACTTGCATTTTAGGATCTTGCACACACACAAGGTCTGCACACACACTACTTTTACAATACAACTTGGCTATTCGTGGAGGTGAAAATCACCAAAGTGGGGGTTTTGACTAAGGCAAAACCCTATATAGCTGCCCACCATACCTTTTCAGATATAAGTGCAGATCTCGGGATTCGAACGACGCCGCAAGTTGCAGATCCGACGGAAGCGGACCGAGACAGAACTTCACACCAAATTCCAACCCAGAAGACTAGGATAGGGGCATGGGGCACCCTGGTCCTGCCAGGACAGGGGCACTGGGAGCCCTGGTCCCTGGGACAGTGGCGCTGGGCGCCCTGGTCCCTCTGTCGGACAACAATTTTTTAGCATTTCCGACAGTTTTTCCAGTTTGTAAAACAACAGTTTCAGGAGCAGAATCAAGATAGTGGCGCCCGTGCCCCCTTCCCAAACATTTTCACTCAGATTTTAACTCTGGGTACGCATCTGCACTCTTGTCTTGTCCTTGTGTTTACAGCTTTCCACTTTTTAGTTTCAATTCTGCAATTTTGTTAGTAGTTCATACTTGCACTTTGGGGTTAGGAATTGAACTTGCATCATTTTATCTTTCAATTACAACAAAGGAATAGAAATCCTAATAGGTAGCCCATGGCTCTCTCTTCCACAAAAAGAAGTAGCCAATTGTGTGATACCTCTAGGCTCTTTTGTATTCCACAATGTGTGTCAAAAGGTAGGATTAGGGTATGTTAGCCTAGTCTCGCTTTTTCCCCTACACATTTTGGTGAGCCTGACGTGAACCTTATTATTGCTTTCTCTTGCATTGCATTTGTTAGATCTAGATCTAGATTTAGTGTGTTTCATTTAAGTTTCATTTTCAATAAAAACAAAAAAAAAAAAGAGAAAAAAAAGAGAGGGAAAAGAAAGAGTGTGTTTCTTTGTTTCTTTGGATTGTGTGTTTAAGTTTTATGCGATTTTTATTTCAAAATGTTAGATTTTTATTTGCAAGATGTTCATATTTATGATGATGTATGCAATTATGTTGATTATGAGTATAGCCAAGATGAATTAGATGAATCTTTGGATGAGTTTTTGAACCCTAAAGATACCCAACCTTCATTTTACCAAAAACTCATAAACATTGTTACTATGCCATTTCGTTGTGATGAGAAAGATAAGTTGAATGATTCCTCTCAAGGGTACATTCCTATCGACTCTTCCACTAAATCTAGTAACATGGTTGTTTTCAATGATCCCCTCTATGAAGAGATGTCTCCTTCTGAATCAAAAGATAAACCTTTTAATAGATATGATCATGCTTTGTTGGATGATGCTCTTGATGACTTTGTGGCTTTATCGAAATCTTTAAACAAGAACAAAACTTCTAAATTAGTTAACATGATAAACTTGAAAGAGCATAATAAGCCTCTCTTTGAAGTCCAAGGTGCTTATCCTTCTCCCACCTTTCAAGTTCCTAAATCACCTCTCCTTACTGTCCAAGGAGGGTATGGTCATGATTCCTTTCTTACTCCGAATAAACCTATCATCACTGTGCAAGGAAGAAAACCTATAAGTCCTTATAGTTATGCCAAGCAATTAACTAGAGAGAGTTATCATGCGGTTGCCCATACTTATCATACTATAAATAATAGGTAGCCTAATCCTCCTCCTGTGACTCCGGTTTCTCTTCCTAATCCTCAACCAATTCTTCCGCAAGCTCCACGTATTTCACAAGCTCTTGGTAAGGAATATGATCTCATAGAACAACTTAAAGTTACCCTGCTAAGATATCCCTTTGGGATTTGATCCAAACTTCTTCCATTCATCATGGAATGTTACAAGATGCCTTGAAAGATTTGAATGTTCCTCCACCTAATATATCCAGTAATATAGTGTCTTTGGTTAACTCTGTGATGAATCCTAAAGCTCAAATTGTGTTTACTCAAGATGAATTGCCTACTAGTGAAATTGAACATCAATATGATCCCTTGATGATTGTGGTTATCATAAATGACACTGCTATAAGACGAACATTGGTAGATAATGGCTCTGGTCTTAATGTGTGTAGCATTAATCTATTGCATAAGATGAATGTGGATACATCCCTTATTGAGCCTGACTCTCATCCCATTCGAGGCTTTGATAATGTGGCTAAGTCTTCATTAGGTATTATCACCTTACCTATCATAGTGGGACCTGTTACTTTGCCTACTCCTATCCATGTTATGTCGAGAAATCTAACATACAACTTGTTATTAGGGAGACCTTGGATTCACAGTATGCAGGCTGTCCCCTCTACATTGCATAGACAAGTTAAATTTATTTATAACAATAAGACATATACCTTGATAGGTGATACTAATTTTCAAGCTTGTTTGCAAACATCTACTTCCAAAGGGAGTTCCTCTAAACCTTCCTCTTCTAGTGATGACTCTTTAAACAAGATACCTATGGACGAATCATCATCCTCTGATAATCAAAATTCTTTGGAGGAGCCTGAAGTTTCTGAAGAAGATTCTTCTCAACTTGAATCTACACATGAGAAGGCTTTTGATCCTGAGAAGGTCCTTGCAGAAGACGATTGGGGATCTCTTGATTTTAATCCCACCTTCGTAGGTGAGTATAGGGTTCCTCCTAGAGAGCTTAAAGTTAAAGAAAAGGAAGAAACTAAAAATCAATCAATCTTACCTGAACCTATGAACAATAATTTTGTGGCTGCTTCTCAAACTTCTTCTCCTCACACCTCTAATTCTGAAGGATTTGATTCTTTGTCTTATGAAAAACCACCTTCTCTTTCTGAAATGGCTAATCGGTATGGTCATGGTTTTCATATTTTAGCCAAGTATGGGTATAATGGAAATGGTTGTGGCGCTCACGAACAAGGGATAAAGGTTCCTCTAGGGAATAATCTTTATGATGAGACCTTTGGACTTGGTTATAATCCCTACAAGCGCACTAAAGCTTCTAAGAGACCATGTATTAGTGTTAATGTTATTTCTACATTTAGTGTTAATGTTATTTCTACATTTAGTGTTAATGTTATTTCTACATCTCAACCAATGAGACACCCTGAGTATATTGATAGGGATCCTTCATGTGCCTATGCTTTGGATGTCTTTCCTACTAATGATGCTTTAGCTGAGTTTTTAGGAGCATATGATACTCTTCCTCGTTATCATCACAATAGGGGACTTCCTTATTGTTTGAACACTGAAGCGTATTTTGGAAAAGAGACTGATAATGATGAGATTGTGGAAGAATTCCCTCAGTTAAAGGACACGCCTCAACAAAGTAATCTTCTCATAAGTGACACCATTGATGTTAAGATGGATCCTCGCAATGAAGAAAAAATTATTAAAATTGGAAAGTGTTTGGATGAAGAAGAACAAAAACAATATGCAGATTTATTGCGTAAATTCCCTGAGATCTTTGCTTGGACATATTCTGACATGCCTGGTATAGATCCTAAGATTGTTACTCATAATATTGTCTTAGTTCCTGATGCTAAGCCTGTGAAACAAAAGATTCAAAAAATGAATCCTAAGGTAGCTTTGCTTGTTAAGGCTGAGATTGAAAAATTATTGGAGGCTGGATTTATCCGCCCTATTGATTATTCCCCGTGGATTTCAAATATTGTCACGGTGGCTAAATCAGATAATAAAATAAGAATGTGTACCGACTTTCGGGATTTAAATAAGGCTTCTTTAAAAGATGATTTCCCTCTCCCAAACATTGACATGATAGTTGATTCTACAGCAGGACATGCTTTGTTATCCTTCCTGGATGGTTTTTCAGGATACAATCAAATTTTCATTAATCCTCAAGATCAATTCAAAACTGCTTTCACCACTCCTTGGGGTATGTTTTGTTGGGTAATGATGCCTTTTGGACTTAAAAATGCCAGTGCAACTTATCAACGAGCGATGACCCTTATCTTTCATGATTATATGCATAAGATTTTAGAAGATTATGTTGATGATATTTTAGCCAAATCCATTCTCCGTATAGATCATATTAAGATCCTTCGTCAAATCTTTGAAAGAATTCATAAATATCACATGCGCTTGAATCCTCAAAAATGTGTTTTTGGTGTGGACAGTGGAAAACTATAAGGATTCATAGTTTCGCATCGTGGGATTGAGGTGGACACTAAGAAAATAGATGCTATTGTCAACATGCCACCTCCTAGAAATGTGTCTCAACTCAAAAGCTTACAAGGAAAGATTCAAGCTATTCGTAGGTTCGTATCTCAACTTGCGGATCATACTTTTCCTTTTACTCAACTTCTCAAAAAGAATATCACTTTTCAATGGAACGAAGATTGTCAGCAAGCATTTGAAGATTTAAAAGTATATTTAGCTAATCCTCCTATCCTTCAACCCGCTGAACCTTCTAAGCCCTTTCTTCTTTATACAGCTGCTTCCTCTCATGCTCTCACAGCATTATTGGCACAACATGATAAAGATGGTAAGGAGTGTCCGGTTTATTATATAAGTCGTACCTTACTCGATTATGAGACCCGATATTCTGCGATAGAAAGACAATGCTTGGCCTTGGTGTTTGCGACTCAGAAATTGAGACATTATCTTTTAAATTCAAAAGTCCACGTCATGGTAAAGTTTGATCCTTTGAAGCATCTTTTCTCTAAAACTGATTTATCAGGACCCCTAGCTAAGTGGGTTATGATGTTAACTGAATTTGACCTTAAATTTGTCTCACAAAGAGCAATTAAAGGGCAAGCATTGACCAATCACTTAGTTGAGGCCCCTTCACCTTTCTCCTTCCCTAACCCTGAGTCTTTTCCCGATGACTTCATTCTTTGTACAGAGAAAGATGAAACTTGGGAGTTGTACTTTGATGGCTCTAAGTGTCGTACGGGATCGGGGGCAGGTGTTGTTCTAATTTCTCCTACAAAGAAATCCATTCCCTTATCTTATCGTCTCAATTTCCTATGTACCAATAACATTGCTGAGTACAAGGCTCTTATAGCAGGAATAAAGGCAGCCTTGGCTCTGAATGTAAAGCACATACATATTTATGGAGATTCTCAATTGATTATAAGACAAGTAACAGGACTGTATCAAGCAAAACAAGACAAATTATCACAATATAAAGACCTTGCTATCTCTTTGTTACAAAAATTCGATTCTTATACCATCGAACCTGTTCCTCGAAAAGATAATCGACATGTAGATGCAATGGCATGTGTGGCCTCTCTTGTATCTCTAGAGGACCCTGTGGTTGATCTTAAATTTGTTATTCACAACCTTATTTCTCCAGCTATTGTAGATGATTCTAGCTTGGTGACATGTTGTGACTTTATAGACTCAGATGAATGGTATTCGCATATTGTAAGATACTTGACCGATGGTACCTTTCCTGATTCCACCAATAGGAACACTAGGGCTAGAATCCGCAAGCTGTCTGCTAGATATATCGTTCTTTCCAATGTTCTTTACCGAAGGGGTTATAACGGTCTTCTCCTTCTCTATCTTAACAAATCAGAAATCCCTATTGCTCTTGAAGAGGCACATTTAGGTGCCTATGGGGGGAATTTTGGAGGCAAATCCTTGGTTCAAAGATTGCTTCGTATGGGATACTATTGGCAAACTATGCAGAAGGATTCTTTTTCATTTGTTAAGAAATGTCATCAATGTCAACAACACAATAATTTGATTCATGCTCTTGCCCAAGAACTTCGTTCTCATGTAGCTTCTTGGCCTTTCTCTGCATGGGGGTTGGATCTCATCGGTAAAATCTCTCCTCCTTCATCTCAAGGACACACCTTCATTATAACCGCAACAGATTACTTTACAAAGTGGGTAGAAGCTGTTCCCCTTCGGTCTACTACTGCTGAAGTGATTTGCCGATTTCTTCTAGAAAACATTATTTCTCGATTCAGGATACCTTCCACTATAATCTCAGATAATGGGACATCATTTAAGAACAAGGATGTGAAGAAATTACTCGAGAAATATCATATCAAACATCGATTTTCTACACCATACTATCCTGAATCAAATGGTCAAGCCGAATCATCCAATAAGATAATTGAACAAATTCTTCGCAAAACCATGAATAAGCATGGTAGGGATTGGAGTACTCAGCTAATCTATTCTCTTTGGGCCTACCGAACGAGTGTACGAATTGCTACAGGAACTACCCCTTATAATCTTGTTTATGGTGCTGATGCTATTATGCCTTTAGAGCTAGAGATTCCATCACTTAGAGTTTCTCTTAGAGGTATAGTAGATGATGACTCTTATAGAGAACAAAGACTTCAACAGCTTGAGATGCTTGATGAACAGCGTATAAATGCTCTGGAGCATATTCAAGCATATCACAAAACTCTACAATGAAGCTATAATGATAAGGTTATTCGACGTTCCTTCTCAGTAGGTGACTTAGTTCTCTATGAGAATTAGCGCAATGTGAATGTCTTACCTGAAGAAAAGGGAAAATTTAGTCCTAATTGGCTTGGACCATATATTGTTATTGAAGATTATGGATCAGGTGCTTACAAAATAGCGGATGTAGATGGTACGCCTCTTAAAGAACCTATAAATGCTATGCACTTGCATAGATACTATGCTTAATTCCTCATTCCTTATCTTTCATTTCATCTATTTTCTTTTCACTTCTTCAAAATTGGATAATATGTTAGCATATCTTTGTTAGAGCAAATAGAATTAAGTGATATTTTGTTTAATCTATATTGCTTTGTTCTTGACAAGCATGTTTCTTTACTCTATAGTTTGTCTTGAATTCATTTATGTAAATTGCAAAAGATTTACATTTCCATTATGCTAGCATATTATACAATGTCTTTATGTGTTAAGTGGAATTGTATCATGTTGTGTTTAAGTTTAAATTAAATCACATTAGTTATATGATTCTTAGGCTTAACACATATTTCTTCTCTATCATCAATGTAGTACTTGATTAAATATTTTATCTTAATTAAGTCACACATGTATCAATTTAATCATGGAGCATTGAAAAATCAATCACATGGAAATTAAATTTAGAACATACATGTACATCTACCAAATTTATTAACTTTAATCAAAATATACATTGTTTTAGGCATTAAAGATAACACGTTTGAGACAAAGAGAAGCATGTATATATATATATATATATATATATATATATATATATATATGTGGATCGCGTTTTCATATACAAAAGTAGGTCACTATACATCCAAAATGTGACCTATCCTACATCATGAGATCATCTCCTATCCCTAGGGCTAGTGGCTGGAGAGTGACAACTAGACGCTCCCTCCTAATCCGGCCGTGAAGGTGGACCCATAGGTGTATAGCGTGATATAGATCGTGAATGACTCCGAGAGGAACTCCTACGATCCCTATCCATAAGGATCGCGCGATACGAGGTAGCCTCGGCTTGAGCTGCTGCTAGGTCACATTGTGCTCACTGAAGGTTCTCTGATAAAACTCTCTCTCTCTCCCTCCATATTTCCACCTGTACTCGAAATGGGGAAAACAAGTCCTCATGCCGACCTGTGTTCCCCTGAGGCCTATAAGCAACCTATGAGGAACTAGGGATCTGTGCCATCATGGAAATATCTGTCACTGCTTGCTAGATCAAGAAGCGCCACTCCTGCACATTAGCTGTAGCAGTAGAATAGATTTTGTATTAGTACCATTCTATATCGTCAAAACATTAATCAATCAATATAAACCTACTATACCTAGATCTCCCTCTCGCCAGTAGGGATCGTGATATGGTAGCATCTGTGATTGGGAACTACTAGGTTCCCCACGCTCAAATGATCTGTGCACGATGGGTACAGGTCTCCGTATCGCCTCGTGTTCCCCCTTTTGGGGAATAATGGGAGGATCCAAGGCTATGGTATCATCTCCTGAATGGTGGGGAGCTGCGTCTGACTCCTCCTCATCATCTCTATCCTCCTCCTCCGCATCATCCTCATCCTCATCTGCATTCTCACCCACATCCTCATTCTCCTCATCATCATCTCTATCTGTGTCATCCTCCTCTCCTTCCTCCTCCTCCTCGACACTAGGCTGATCTCCTATGGGTGGATCAGGATCTCTTGCCTCCTCATGACCCTCTCCCTCCTCTGGCTCCTCTGATCTGGATCCCTGATCCTCATCTCGGTCTCCATGTCTCCATGGACCTGGATGGCCTGTTGGGTAATCTGGTGGAAAGATAGGCCCTGGGTATGTCCTCACAAACCATGAGAGATACCTGCGCTGTGCTCCGGGATCTGCGGAGTAATCAGTGACCACATCCTGATCAGACCCCTCTATATCTGTAATCTCGATATCATCTATCGTAGGTCTCGCTACTGCTCTGGGTCTGGGAAGGACTCGTGAGTGTCGAGTATAGATAGGTACATCGGCTGGAACACACTGCTCTAGCCCAAACTACCTCCGTACTCGGTCAAAGTAGAATGGGACTATGATATGTGAGTATCATCCTCTCAGTAGGTGATTCCTCTGTAAGCATGCTAGCTGCCTCTCCATTCCATCCCATCTGTGCATCCGTAGATATGGTCTCCATACTATCACCTCAGCTATCAATCTATCGAATGTCACTCTCCAATATAGTAGATCCCCAAATCTCCACTCGCCGGTAAGTGGATAGGCAAAAACCCTAGGTTGCTCGCTAGCCGCACTCATCGGATAGCCGACGGGCCTGGTGCATGTGAAGTGCTCAAATATCCACACCTACAGAAGTGTGCATGTCATCAAGCTACAACACTGTCCAAACACATACTCCTTGAGGTCGTGATAGAGATGTGCAAGCATACTCCGACCCCAAGCATATACTCTCCTATGTCTCTCCATAGCCCTGATGCACCATGTGAGACCCCCATGCATGTGCATACCTCGCCCATTAGGGCAGATGACTAGTGCAATGATGGCAATCATAAGACGTCTCACAAGGGGCACCTCTCCTGTAGGATGTAAGAGCCAACTGACCATGATGTGACCTCTTGTCTCACTCGGCATGACTCTCCCTATGCAATATATCTGCTCCCTCTGATGGTCCTCCGCTGACCGATCGGTCACGTATGTCACAGTGGCTCCTTTGATAGGTAGGCGAAGTATGTGGTACACATCCTCAAGTGTAACTGTCATCTCTCCTACTGGGAGATGGAATGTACATGTGTCAGGATCCCATCGCTCCATAAGTGCCATCAACATCGCAGGATGGAATCAAATGGCCGGCATGAGGATCGCATACCATAAACCCACTATCGATAATGTATCCCTCTCTGCCTGAGTCAGCCGAGGAATCTGATCTCGCAGACTGCGAAGAATCTGCCCCGCAGTGTGCTCTCTCATGTATGGGAGATCCTGCAATGCAAAAACATTAGTATAATCAGTACTCAATCATCAAAATCATCTACATGAAAAATGAAAACTGTCGAACATCGAAAGCTAACCCTGACACCCCTTGCCAAGTCCTGATTGGGACCATGGCACTCCTTCAGGGACCATGGCGCCCTTTAGGGACCATGGCACCTTGAGAGGACCATGGCGCTCTGAGAGGACCATGGTGCCCTTTAGGGACCATGGCGCCCTGATAGGACCATGGCACCTTGGGTGGGACCCAGCGTCAGATTCTAGGGCCCGCGTTCGATCACAGAAACTCAAAATCAACACAAATGCAGAAACTCAAAGTCAAGGTTCAGTCAACTCACCTCGTCCAGTGGCTCGTCACTGATCACGGCCTGTCGCATGATCTCCATCCTCGTGGGATGCTCCGATCGTCGTGAAGGCATGATGATGGCTATGTGGGCTCCACTGCAATGAACAATACTCAGAAATCAACAAAGTGACAAATGCAATTGTCACTTTCGAGGTATATATTTTCATTCATTTACCTTTGCTTTCAAAACCCTAATTTTCCTCTATCACTCATTTCATCATAACTTGAGTTTGGGAGATGAAATTTTCAAACCGTTTGTTGTGTAGGAATCATATTTTCGTTCCCTTACTCCCTGGATGTTCCAAAAGGTGCTCTGATGAAGCCTCTTCAGTGAACATCTCTCATCAATAATCTCTCACACAATTTGTCGTAAGTAAACATGCTATCCTGTTTCACCTCCCTAATAAGCAAGCCGAAACAGGGGGGGCATATAGCTACTCGCAAATTTCATCACTTTCCTTAGTAAGCATTAGGTGATTTTGCGATCTAATGTGTGTTTTGTAAGGTGTGGTTCCTAACTGTGTACTGCAGATACCGCTGGGGGCTTCGTTCGACAGACTTATGGATATATCCTTTTTCCAATAATGTTTACTTTCCTGTACTTTAGCTTGCATATGCACGTAGTACTCATATGACCGCTAAAGTGGGGGCTAAATGTAGCGTCATAAATTGTATGCACTTGCTAGGGTGGTACAATTTCACACCTAGTTTAGCTCCCGCCTTGGTGCATTTTTCATTTTGCATTACATTTCCCCTTTAGCACTTAATTAATCAAATTAATTAGGTCTAAGGTCTTATTTCATCATCTTCCGCATCATAAAGTTGGGCCCTTTCATTAAAGTGTGCCCCTTTCATTTTATTCCTCCAATACATCATTTAATCAAAAACCCTAATTAGGTCCTATTTTGAACTTCGGGGCTTGATTTCGGGGGTCAAAACATCTTGAAATCATCTGTAACTTCGGGATTCTCTCTAAAATCATCATATCCGACGGCCCTGAAAATTTGGTGAAAAGTTGTCGGGACCGTGGCACCCAGAGTGCACACGGTCTCGGACATTTTTCTCAAAATTTTAGGAGCGCAATCCAATCATAAAATAAAGCTTAACCCCAAGAAATTGGTGGGAGATTCAATCTCTAGGTCGGCCAAAAGTTGAAATTAAGACCCAGGGTTTCATATATAAGAGCTCTCTTTCTTCATTTGAAAGGATCCAGATTTTTGGCCGAAAAGGACCTTCTATGCAGCGAAAGAGTAGATCTTTGAAGACTTCAACAACATTCAACATCCATCCATCAAGCATTCATCAATTTCATTCATCCATTTAGGGCTTTGAAGACATTGAAGAGCAATAGGGGATCACCGACTGAAGATTGGCTTGTACCCCTCCCTTGGGGTTGGGTATGATTTCATGTTGTTTTCATGTCTTTGCATAAGCCTCATTATATTATTTGTATTCATGCTTTAGATCACTTTGCATCTTGATTTGGAGCATTTACATTATCATTTACAAGCAATTAGGGTTTACTTTCTAGGTTGCTCTAGTTTGCTTACTTGCATTTTAGGATCTTGCACACACACAAGGTCTGCACACACACTACTTTTACAATACAACTTGGCTATTCGTGGAGGTGGAAATCACCAAAGTGGGGGTTTTGACTAAGGCAAAACCCTATATAGCCGCCGACCATACCTTTTCAGATATAAGTGCAGATCTCAGGATTCGAACGACACCGAAAGTTGCAGATCTGACGGAAGCGGACCGAGACAGAACTTCACACCAAATTCCAACCTAGAAGACTAGGACAGGGGTGTGGGGCGCCCTGGTCCTGCTAGGACAAGGGCGCTGGGTGCCTTAGTCCCTAGGACAGTGGCGCTGGGTGCCCTGGTCCCTGGGACAGTGGCGCTGGGTGCCCTGGTCCCTTTGCCGGACAACAATTTTCAGCATTTTCGATAGTTTTTCCAGGTTGTAAGACAGCAGTTTCAGCAGCAGTTTCAGGAGCAAAATCAAGACAGTGGTGCCCGTGCCCCCGTCCCAAACATTTTCACTTAGATTTTAACTCTGGGTACTTATCTGCACTCTTGTCTTGTCCTTGTGTTTACAGCTTTCCATTGTTTAGTTTCAATTCTGCAATTTTGTTAGTAGTTCATACTTGCACTTTGGGGTTAGGAATTGAA